>NW_025762592.1:0-1484 GCF_021184085.1 Oncorhynchus gorbuscha
ACACCGCTAGTTCTGCTCACTGCTACCCTGTGCTCTGACCTCTTTCTCCCCTCTCTCTCCAGATGAAATCTCGCGTCTTGTGACGGCCGGCCGCCCAACAACCTGCCCGCTTGACCCTATCCCCTCCCCTCTTCTCCAGACCATTTCTGGAGACCTTCTCCCTTACCTCACCTCGCTCATCAACTCATCACTGACCGCTGGCTACGTCCCTTCCGTCTTCAAGAGAGCGAGAGTTGCACCCCTTCTGAAAAAAACCTACACTCGATCCCTCCGATGTCAACAATTACAGACCAGTATCCCTTCTTTCTTTTCTCTCCAAAACTCTTGAACGTGCCGTCCTTGGCCAGCTCTCCCGCTATCTCTCTCTGAATGACCTTCTTGATCCAAATCAGTCAGGTTTCAAGACTAGTCATTCAACTGAGACTGCTCTCCTCTGTATCACGGAGCGCTCCGCACTGCTAAAGCTAACTCTCTCTCCTCTGCTCTCATCCTTCTAGATCTATCGGCTGCCTTCGATACTGTGAACCATCAGATCCTCCTCTCCACCCTCTCCGAGTTGGGCATCTCCGGCGCGGCCACGCTTGGATTGCGTCCTACCTGACAGGTCGCTCCTACCAGGTGGCGTGGCGAGAGTCTGTCTCCTCACCACGCGCTCTCACCACTGGTGTCCCCAGGGCTCTGTTCTAGGCCCTCTCCTATTCTCGCTATACACCAAGTCACTTGGCTCTGTCATAACCTCACATGGTCTCTCCTATCATTGCTATGCAGACGACACACAATTAATCTTCTCCTTTCCCCCTTCTGATGACCAGGTGGCGAATCGCATCTCTGCATGTCTGGCAGACATATCAGTGTGGATGACGGATCACCACCTCAAGCTGAACCTCGGCAAGACGGAGCTGCTCTTCCTCCCGGGGAAGGACTGCCCGTTCCATGATCTCGCCATCACGGTTGACAACTCCATTGTGTCCTCCTCCCAAGCGCCAAGAACCTTGGTGTGATCCTGGACAACACCCTGTCGTTCTCAACCAACATCAAGGCGGTGGCCCGTTCCTGTAGGTTCATGCTCTACAACATCCATGGAAATGCGACCCTGCCTCACACAGGAAGCGGCGCAGGTCCTAATCCAGGCACTTGTCATCTCCGTCTGGATTACTGCAACTCGCTGTTGGCTGGGCTCCCTGCCTGTGCCATTAAACCCCTTCAACTCATCCAGAACGCCGCAGCCCGTCTGGTGTTCAACCTTCCCAAGTTCTCTCACGTCACCCCGCTCCTCCGTTCTCTCCACTGGCTTCCAGTTGAAGCTCGCATCCGCTACAAGACCATGGTGCTTGCCTACGGAGCTGTGAGGGGAACGGCACCTCAGTACCTCCAGGCTCTGATCAGGCCCTACACCCAAACAAGGGCACTGCGTTCATCCACCTCTGGCCTGCTCGCCTCCCTACCACTGAGGAAGTACAGCTCCCGCTCAGCCCAGTCAAAAC
>NW_025762593.1:0-1483 GCF_021184085.1 Oncorhynchus gorbuscha
GGCGCTCTCACCGCCGCGGCCCGGGTTCGATTCCCGGTCAGGGAAATAGTCTATGCTCCTTGTTTACTTGTGCAACCTGTCACTATGAATTTAGTGAGGTTGTCAGCACATATGTACCAGCTTCAAATTAGCAAACCGATTTGCCCTGCAGTGTCCTTCCCAGGTGTTCTAGTGGTGCACCAGACCCTCCTGCAGCAAAGCAACCCCACAACATGATGGTGTTCTTCGGCTTGAAAGCCTCCCCTTTTCCCTCCAAACATAACAATGGTCATTATGGCCAAACAGTTCGATTTTTGTTTCATCAGACCAGAGGACATTTCTCCAAAACTAGGATCTTTGTCCCCAAACTGTAGTATGGCTTTTTATGGCGGTTTTGGAGCAGTAGCTTCTTCCTTGCTGAGCGGCCTCTCGGGGTATGTCGATATAGGACTCGTTTGCCTGTGGATATAGACCATTTTGTACCTGTTTCCTCCAGCATCTTCACAAGGTCCTTTGCTGTTGTTCTGGGATGGATTTGCACTTTTCGACCCAAAGTACGTTCATCTCTAGGAGAGAGAGCGCGTCTCCTTCCTGAGCGGTATGACGCCTGCGTGGTCCCATGGTGTTTATACTCTGCATACTATTGTTTCTACAGATGAGCGAGGTACCTTCAGGCGTTTGGAAATTGCTCCCAAGGAGGAACCAGACTTGTGGAGGTCTACATTTTTTTTCTGAGGTCTTGCCTGATTTCCTTTGCTTTTCCCATGGAGTCAAGCAAAGAGGCACTGAGTTTGAAGGTAGGCCTTGAAATACATCTACAGGTACACCTCCAATTGACTCAAAGGATGTCAATTAGCCTATCAGAAGCTTCTAAAGCCATGACATCATTTTCGGGAATTTTACAAACTGTTTAAAGGCACAGCCAACTTAGTGTATGTAAACTCTGGCCCACTGAATTTGTGATACAGTGAATTATAAGTGAAATAATCCCTCTGTAAACAATTGTTGGAAAAATGACTTGTGTCATGCACAAAGTAGATGTCCTAACCGACTCCCAAAACTATCGTTTGTTAGCACGAAATGTGTGGAGGGGTTGACAAACAGGTTTTAATGACTCCAGCCTAAGTGGATGGAAACTTACGACTTCAACTATATGTACAATTTCAAACTGGGAAACGAATTCCCCTCTAGTACCCTTCCCTGGTGGTCTAGTGGTTAGGATTCGGCCGCGGCCCGTTTCGATTCCCGGTCAGCGAGCTACTCTTTTGCTACATGTTTACTTGTGCAACCTGTCACAATGAATATAGAAGGTTATCGCACATATGTACCAGCTCACACTGGGAACCGATTTACGCTGTATTATCCTTCCCTTGTGGTCTAGTGGTTAGGATTCGATTCCCGGTCAGGGAACTGCTCTTTTGCTACATGTTTACGTGTGCAACCTGTCACAATGAATATAGAAGGTTATCGCACATATGTACCAGCTCACACTGGGAACCGATTT
>NW_025762594.1:0-1479 GCF_021184085.1 Oncorhynchus gorbuscha
CAGAAGGGAGGAACAGTAAGAGAGAGAATGAGAATGAGAGAGAGAGAGAGAGAGAGAGCAAGACAGAAGCGAGGAACAGTAAGAGAGAGAAAGAGAATGAGAGAGAGAGAGAGCAAGACAGAAGGGAGGAACAGTAAGAGAGAGAAAGAGAATGAGAATGAGAGAGAGAGCAAGACAGAAGGGAGGAACAGGAAGACAGAGAAAGAGAATGAGAATGAGAGAGAGAGAGAGCAAGACATAAGGGAGGAACAGTAAGAGAGAGAAAGAGAATGAGAGAGAGCAAGACAGAAGGGAGGAACAGTAAGAGAGAGAAAGAGAGAGAGCAAGAAAGAAGGGAGGAACAGTAAGAGAGAGAAAGAGAATGAGAGAGAGAGCAAGACAGAAGGGTGGAACAGTAAGAGAGAGAATGAGAATGAGAGAGAGAGAGAGAGAGAGAGAGAGAGAGAGAGAGAGAGAGAGAGAGAGAGAGAGAGAGAGAGAGAGAGAGAGAGAGAGAGAGAGCAAGACATAAGGGAGGAACAGTAAAAGAGAGAAAGAGAATGAGAGAGAGAGAGCAAGACAGAAGGGAGGAACAGTAAGAGAGAGAGAGAGAGAGAGAGAGAGAGAGAGAGAGAGAGAGAGAGAGAGAGAGAGAGAGAGAGAGAGAGAGAGAGAGAGAGAGAGAGAGAGCAAGACAGAAGGGAGGAACAGTAATAGAGAGAAAGAGAATGAGAGAGAGAGAGAGCAAGACAGAAGCGAGGAACAGTAAGAGAGAGAAAGAGAATGAGAATGAGAGAGAGAGCAAGACAGAAGGGAGGAACAGTAAGAGAGAGAAAGAGAATGAGAATGAGAGAGAGAGAGAGCAAGACAGAAGGGAGGAACAGTAAGAGAGAGAATGAGAATGAGAGAGATAGAGAGAGCAAGACAGAAGGGAGGAACAGTAAGAGAGAATGAGAATGAGAGAGAGAGAGAGCAAGACAGAAGCGAGGAACAGTAAGAGAGAAAGAGAATGAGAATGAGAGAGAGAGAGAGCAAGACAGAAGGGAGGAACAGTAAGAGAGAGAATGAGAATGAGAGAGAGAGCAAGACAGAAGCGAGGAACAGTAAGAGAGAGAAAGAGAATGAGAGAGAGAGAGAGCAAGACAGAAGGGAGGAACAGTAAGAGAGAGAAAGAGAATGAGAATGAGAGAGAGAGCAAGACAGAAGGGAGGAACAGTAAGAGAGAGAAAGAGAATGAGAATGAGAGAGAGAGAGAGAGCAAGACATAAGGGAGGAACAGTAAGAGAGAGAAAGAGAATGAGAGAGAGCAAGACAGAAGGGAGGAACAGTAAGAGAGAGAAAGAGAGAGAGCAAGAAAGAAGGGAGGAACAGTAAGAGAGAGAAAGAGAATGAGAGAGAGAGCAAGACAGAAGGGAGGAACAGTAAGAGAGAGAAAGAGAATGAGAGAGAGAGAGAGCAAGACAGAAGGGAGGAACAGTAAGAGAGAGAAAGAGAATGAGA
>NW_025762595.1:0-1479 GCF_021184085.1 Oncorhynchus gorbuscha
CCCACAGAGTCAGTTTGGTTTTAAATGCCTTCACTGTACTGTACATATCAGATGACACTATCCCGACCCTGCAGCTGTAGTTCATTGCATTCTAGATGACTCGTAATGTCACACAGAAAGCCATTTCACACAGAAACATTTCCTTGCTGTCCAAGAACAGACAAATCTCCCTCACGAAGCTCGAAACATCTTTGAAGCACCTTTCCCTGGCTTAGCCATCGCACCTCTGTGTGATAAGGCAAATCACCATGCTCCGTTTCTAACTCCGTCAGAAATGCCTTGAACTGGCGGTGATTCAAACCTTTGGCTCTGATAAAGTTAACTGTGCGCGTGATGATGCTCATTACATGCTCCATTTTCAAGGCTTTACCGCACAACGCTTCCTGGTGTATGATACAATGATAAGCTGTCAGCTCACCTGTCGCGTTTTCCTCTTGCATCTTTTCCCGTATCTTCGCCACCAGTCCGCTCCTGTGTCCACACATCGCAGGTGCTCCGTCGGTTGTCAAACCCACGAAGTTTTTCCCAAGGCAGCTCCATCTCATTTACACATCTTGACACCTCTTCATACAAATCATGCCCCGTAGTTGTGCCATGCATAGGACGTAAAGCCAAAAACTCCTCTGTCACGCTTAGGCTGGAGTCCACTCCGCGGATGAAAATTGACAACTGGGCAATGTCAGAAATGTCGGTGCTCTCATCCACAGCCAAGGAATATGCAATGAAATCTTTTCCCTTTTTCACAAGCTGCTCTTTTAGATTGATGGACAACTGGTCTACTCTCTCGGCAATGGTGTTTCTGCTCAGACTCACATTTAAAAAGAGTTGCCTTTTTTCTGGGCAAACTTCGTCACAAACTTTAATCATGCAGTTTTTGATGAAATCCCCTCCGTAAATGGCCGGGCTGATTTAGCGATCTCTTCTGCCAAAATAAAACTGGCCTTGACAGCAGCCTGGCCTTGTGATTTGGCTTTTTGAACAGAGCCTGTCGAGATTTGAGGCCTCGTTTTAATTCCTCTGCCTTTTGTAGCCTTTGTTCCATGTCCATATTCTTGTTTTTGTCCGCGTGTTTCGTTTCATAATGTCGTCTCAGATTATACTCTTTCAGTACCGCCACACTTTCTCCACACAGAAGACACACAGGTTTTCCAGCTACCTCCGTGAACAAATACTCCGACTCCCACCTTGTTTGAAACCCCGGTTCTCAGTGTCCACCTTCCGTTTTGCCATTTTTGATGGGTATCTGAAAGTTAATTTTACTGTGATGCTGACAACTGCTGTGCCAATAAATATTGAAATGAAGCAGCCTACTGCTCGGTGCGTCACCGTTGCATTGTGGGAAATGTAGTATTGGTGCGTGTAAAAGATCTGCGGGCTGCCGGCTTGCTGCGGTCTGCGGGCCGGTTCTAATAATAAATCAAGATCATCCCAGGGGCCGTAAAAAACCTTCTCGCGGGCCGGATGTGGCCCGCGGGCCTT
>NW_025762596.1:0-1475 GCF_021184085.1 Oncorhynchus gorbuscha
TAGCCAGCTAACTAACATAAATAGCCTTCCTCTACGTTTGAACCAGTGTTTAAGTAGGCTAAATTAGCTAGCTGCATTCGCTAGCTAAGTAAGTGAAAGTGGTAAAAAAAATACAGCTAGCTCACTCTCTCTCTCTTGCTTCTTCCTTCATTTGTTCAACTATTATCTTTCTCTCTCTTTGAGTCAACTACTAACCACATTAGATTCACTCTAGTGCTAGCTAGCTGTAGCTTATGCTTTAAATACAAGATTTCATTCTCTGCTCCTTTGATTGGGTGAACAACATGTCAGTTCATGCTCTGATAGGTTGGAGGATGTCCTACGGAAGTTGTCATAAATACTGTGTAAGTCTATGGAAAGGGGTGAGAACCATGAGCCTTCTACATTTTGTATTGAAGTCAATCTACCCAGAGGAGGACGGAAACTAGCTGTCCTCCGGCTACACCAGGGTGCTACCCTACAGAGTCCTGTTGAGGCTACTGTTGACCTTCATTGCATTGTTTTAATCAATTATTTGATGACTGATTATATTGAGTATAGTTTTATCTAAAATGGATCACTTTTTTAAAAATGTTTCACTATTTTAATTGTTATGAAATTCCCCTTCCTCCTCTGAGAAGCGTCCGCTGACACACAGACAAACACACGCACACACACGCACGCACGCACGCACGCACGCACGCACACACACACACGCGCACACACACACACGCGCACACACACACACACGCGCGCACACACACACACGCGCGCACACGCACACACGCGCACACACGCACACACGCACTCACTCCGTCTTCCCTACCCAGATAGTGGGTACAAATCAAATTGGCTCCGTTTCCCCCGATCAATGACTCTGCTTAATGTGGACAGGTGCTCTAACTATTTTGACCCTTAAAGGAAAATTCCACTCAAAACACAATCAATGTTTTTAGATTGTTTTGCATTAGTCCACTGTTGATACAATTGTTTTGCATTAGTCCACTGTTGATACAATGTTTTATTATTATTAATATTATTATTATTATTATTATTATATTATATTATTATTATTATTATTATTATTATTATTATTATTATTATTATTATTATTATTATTATTTATTAATATTATTATTATTATTATTATTATTATTATTATTAATATTATTATTATTATTATATTATTAATATTATTATTATTATTATTATTATTATTATTATTATTATTATTATTATTATTATTATTATTATTACACATACATATTACACATACATGCCATACAATATTAATACATATTACACATATTACATTATTATTAATATTTATTACTATTATTATTATTATTATTATTATTATTATTACTATTATTATTATTATTATTATTATTATTAATATTATATTATTACTTCAACAACCCTCCGGAGGACGGCCACACCTCTCTAACCTCAAGGCTACGTTCACCCCTCTCGTTGAGGAAGAGCTCTGATTGGGT
>NW_025762597.1:0-1473 GCF_021184085.1 Oncorhynchus gorbuscha
CTTTTCCCCTCCAAACATAACAATGGTCATTATGGCCAAACAGTTCGATTTTTGTTTCATCAGACCAGAGGACATTTCTCCAAAAACTAGGATCTTTGTCCCCAAACTGTAGTATGGCTTTTTTATGGCGGTTTTGGAGCAGTAGCTTCTTCCTTGCTGAGCGACCTCTCGGGGTATGTCGATATAGGACTCGTTTGCCTGTGGATATAGACCATTTTGTACCTTTTTCCTCCAGCATCTTCACAAGGTCCTTTGCTGTTGTTCTGGGATGGATTTGCACTTTTCGACCCAAAGTACGCTCATCTCTAGGAGAGAGAACGCGTCTCCTTCCTGAGCGGTATGACGCCTGCGTCATACCATGCTGTTTATACTTGCGTACCATTGTTTCTACAGATGAGCGAGGTACCTTCAGGCGTTTGGAAATTGCTCCCAAGGAGGAACCAGACTTGTGGAGGTCTACATTTTTTCGATTTTTGTTTCATCAGACCAGAGGACATTTCTCCAAAACTAGATCTTGTCCCCAAACTGTAGTATGGCTTTTTATGGCGGTTGGAGCAGTAGCTTCTTCCTTGCTGAGCGGCCTCTCGGGGTATGTCGATATAGGACTCGCTTGCGTGTGGATATAGACCATTTTGTACCTGTTTCCTCCAGCATCTTCACAAGGTCCTTAGCTGTTGTTCTGGGATGGATTTGCACTGACCCAGTACGTTCATCTCTAGGAGAGAGAGAACGCGTCTCCTTCCTGAGCGGTATGACGCCCTGCGTGGTCCCATGGTGTTTATACTTGCGTACTATTGTTTCTACAGATGAGCTAGGTACCTTCAGGCGTTTGGAAATTGCTCCCAGCGAGGAACTGTGACTTGTGAGGTGTCTACATTTTTTCTGAGGTCTTGTTGATTCCTTGCTTTTCCCATGGAGTCAAGCAAAGAGGCACTGAGTTTGAAGGTAGACTGAAATACATCTACAGTTACACCTCCAATTGACTCAAAGGATGTCCAATAAGCCTATCAGAAGCTTCTAGCCATGACATCATTTTCAGGAATTTTACAAACTGTTTAAAAGCACAGCCAACTTTGTGTATGCAAACTTCTGGCCCACTGAATTTGTGATACAGTGAATTATAAGTGAAATAATCCCTCTGTGTAAACAATTGTTGGAAAATTACTTGTGTCATGCACAAAGTAGATGATTCCAACCGACTGCCAAAACTATCGTTTTGGTAGCAAGAAATGTGGGGAGGGGTTGACAAACAGGTTTTAATGACTCCAGCCTAAGTGGATGAAACTTACGACTTCAACTATATGTACCATTTCAAACTGGGAAACGAATTGCACTGTAGTACCCTTCCCCGGGTGGTCTAGTGGTTAGGATTCGGCGCCCTCACCGCTGCGGCCCAGGTTCGACTCCCGATTTCCACTGTAGTACTCCTTTCCTGGTGGTTCGACTCCCAGTTCGACTCCCGATTTGCACTGT
>NW_025762598.1:0-1473 GCF_021184085.1 Oncorhynchus gorbuscha
GGTGGCGATGATGGGACTGGGGTTTGGCATCCTCTCACATCAAAACATACCTGCAGACCAGAGACAGATGGAGAGATTGGAGCATGTTTAAGCCTTGTAAGATTATTCTTAATCTAACATTATTAATCATCAATCAGGAGGTGAAATGCAAAACTGACCTGGGATCATTAACTCTGGGACTACTGCATCTCTATCTGTATTTCAATGTAAAGCATCTCTTTAATAATACTTCCTGTATAATATAAACTGACCTGGGATCATTAACTCTGGGACTACTGCATCTCTATCTGTATTTCAATGTAAAGCATCTCTTTAATAATACTTCCTGTATAATATAAACTGACCTGGGATCATTAACTCTGGGACTACTGCATCTCTATCTGTATTTCAATGTAAAACATCTCTTTAATAATACTTCATGTTGACCTGACCAACTGACCTCTCACCTCTGATCATGCTGTGTCCACTATGTAGCCAGTTCAGATGATTCACCTAAACAGCTGATATAACCCAGAGGATTTAGGAGAAGGGGAGAGAGGGATGAAGTGAAGGAGAGAGACCGTTATTGAGAAAATAAGGTAGTTAAAGTGACAGTGTTCAACTGGAATCTGTGTGTGGCCTCACCTGTTGTCCACACCACACTAAGTGGCTGCAGAGTACTTTATGCTGAAAAACTATATCTGCTTTTGGTTAGGTTATAATGATGGTAGAACCCTTTTTACGTCCTAAAAAGAATGTATGCTTTGCATGCTTACGTTTCACGTGTTAGTCATCAGTTATCTTGCTTACATTCTTCTTCCTTTATCCTTCTGACCATAGTACGTCCAGCTGTCATAAACGTACGTATGGTCTTGGTTAATGTACTCTTTCAAAAATAGAGTATAGCCTGAGTGTCATATGGCCTGGGTGAACTTGACATTGGTGTCTGTCTTTAAGCGGCATCTAGTCCATCTGCTGACTGGACGTAGTTGAGTAAATATAAATGAATAAAGACAGACACCAATGTCAAGTTCAATAGCACTTTGTTTGTGCATTGTACAAATCCCCTACACGTGGAGTCCGGGGAACAGTCCGGCTAGTCGAATACCTATCAACTAGACTCCGTAACAAAAACCCACATGGGGGCTTATTTGACACCAAATCAACAACAGAAATTACTAAAACATAAATTGCTAATGTAGGATGTAAAAGGTGGATTTTATGATGTAATGTCAACTTAATACATTTCTATCCCAGGACCATTCAATTTTCAACTCACCCACAGCAATTCTCCATAAATCTGCTGTGGATTACTAAGAATCGAAATAAATGAATACATATGTGATCATTCAAAAACATATCTGTTTGTGCTCATAGGGAACCAGATCTTCAATACAACTAAGTTACTAAGTCTTTAACCACACTGTGTTGTTACACTGGTGAGTTAAAACTCAGGCGTCCTACACTTTAACTTGTTATCTGAAAACAAAATAA
>NW_025762599.1:0-1472 GCF_021184085.1 Oncorhynchus gorbuscha
CCAGACTCACCTGCCCAGGACAGGTAGGACGGGACTCAAGCTGGACTAGGTCCACAGTGCTGGTAGTGGTGCTGCAATCGGGACTGGAAGGTTGGGACTTTCAAACTGGACTAGGTCCCACAGTGCTGGTGAGTGGTGCTGTCAGGACTGGGAGGTTGGGACTCAAGGATAGCGGGACAAACACGATTACTGGGCCTCACTTTTCTCCTAGTGGTGTTCCGAGGTTTCTAGGCCTCCCTCAGGTCTGCAAGGCTGTTTACCTCAGGCTGGACCAGGCCAACGGGGCTAACGGGCCGTCTAGTGGGGCCCACAGGGTTGCTTCACCTCCTCTCAGGTCTGGCAAGGCTGTACATCAGGCTGGACCAGGCCAACTGGTCTAACAGGCCGTCTAGTGGGTTGCTGAGGGTTGCTAGGCCTCCCTCAGGTCTGGAAGGCTGTACATCAGGCTGGACCAGGCTCTACTGGGGCTAACAGGCCGTCTAGTGGGTTGCCGAGGGTTGCTAGGCCTCCCCTCGGGTCTGGAAGGCTGCACATCAGGTTGGACCAGGCCTACGGGGCTAACAGGCCGTCTAGTGGGTTGCCGAGGGTTGCTAGGCCTCCCCTCGGGTCTGGAAGGCTGTACATCAGGTTGGACCAAGCCGACTGGTCTAACAGGCCTTCTAGTTGGTTGCCGAGGGTTGCTAGGCCTCACATCAGGTCTAGTGATGCTGACAGGGATTCTAGGTATCATTGTCTCAGGCTGGTACAGGCTCTCTGGGCTGTTGGGCCGGGAATCAGGTAGAAGCTTGTATTTCTTCAGAACCTCAGTGAAGGAAAGGTCCTTGTTGCGCCTGCGTCTGTTGGTTTTGGCAGGTAGCTGGGAGCTGCTGCTGTTAAACCAACCGGGAGACTCACGACATCCATCCTGGACAGGAACCAGGGACTGGAGGTCTCTCCTCTTTCTGTGGGCAGCTGTGGGCCTCTTGGGCCTGATCTCGTCAGGAGGGGGAGCACGAGGTACAACATGCAGGGAGGGGAACGCTGAGGGCCTGAAAGAGGAGGCCATCACTGGGGCCTGGCTGACCTCTTCTCTCTCCAGCAGCACTCTGTTAGAAGGACAGAGCAGCGGAACACCGATGGACCTTGGTCCCCCAGACCCATTCAGGTTGGGCCTCCTATTCATCATTCACTGGTCTGCAGGATTCTAATCAGAATGCTCCTTCTAGTCTTGAATACTTGGAATAGGAAGTGGCTTTGAGAACCATTAAACTCTATAAAAAGAGAGCCACATAAATATCTTTGGTTAGTATTTGGGGAAATTTAATAATAATAAATAATATATGCCATTTAGCAGACGCTTTTATCCAAAGCGACTTACAGTCATGTGTGCATACATTCTACGTATGGGTGGTCCCGGTGATCGAACCCACTACCCTGGCGTTACAAGCGCCATGCTCTACCAACTGAGCTACAGAACAATTTCAAAAAATGTT
>NW_025762601.1:0-1470 GCF_021184085.1 Oncorhynchus gorbuscha
TCAACCATACGATCAACCAGACACTCTTCTTTAAGAAGTACACCATGCTCAACCATCTGATCTACCAGACACTCTTCTTTAAGAAGTACACCATGCTCAACCATACGATCTACCAGACACTCTTCTTTAAGAAGTACACCATGCTCAACCATACGATCTACCAGACACTCTTCTTTAAGAAGTACACCATGCTCAACCATACGATCTACCAGACACTCTTCTTTAAGAAGTACACCATGCTCAACCATACGATCTACCAGACACTCTTCTTTAAGAAGTACACCATGTCTCAACCATCCAGATCTCACCAGACACTCTTCTTTAAGAAGTACACCATGCTCAACCATACGATCTACCAGACACTCTTCTTTAAGAAGTACACCATGCTCAACCATACGATCTACCAGACACTCTTCTTTAAGAAGTACACCATGTTCAACCATACGATCTACCAGACACTCTTCTTTAAGAAGTACACCATGCTCAACCATCTGATCTACCAGACACTCTTCTTTAAGAAGTACACCATGCTCAACCATACCATCTACCAGACACTCTTCTTTAAGAAGTACACCATGCTCAACCATACGATCAACCAGACACTCTTCTTTAAGAAGTACACCATGCTCAACCATCTGATCTACCAGACACTCTTCTTTAAGAAGTACACCATGCTCAACCATACCATCTACCAGACACTCTTCTTTAAGAAGTACACCATGCTCAACCATCTGATCTACCAGACACTCTTCTTTAAGAAGTACACCATGCTCAACCATACGATCTACCAGACACTCTTCTTTAAGAAGTACACCATGCTCAACCATACGATCTACCAGACACTCTTCTTTAAGAAGTACACCATGCTCAACCATACGATCTACCAGACACTCTTCTTTAAGAAGTACACCATGCTCAACCATACGATCAACCAGACACTCTTCTTTAAGAAGTACACCATGCTCAACCATACGATCTACCAGACACTCTTCTTTAAGAAGTACACCATGCTCAACCATACCATCAACCAGACACTCTTCTTTAAGAAGTACACCATGCTCAACCATACGATCTACCAGACACTCTTCTTTAAGAAGTACACCATGTTCAACCATACGATCTAACCAGACACTCTTCTTTAAGAAGTACACCATGCTCAACCATACTGATCTACCAGACACTCTTCTTTAAGAAGTACACCATGCTCAACCATACGATCTACCAGACACTCTTCTTTAAGAAGTACACCATGCTCAACCATACCGATCTACCAGACACTCTTCTTTAAGAAGTACACCATGCTCAACCATACGATCTAACCAGACACTCTTCTTTAAGAAGTACACCATGCTCAACCATACTGATCTACCAGACACTCTTCTTTAAGAAGTACACCATGCTCAACCATACCGATCAACCAGACACTCTTCTTTAAGAAGTACACCATGCTCAACCATACGATCTACCAGA
>NW_025762602.1:0-1469 GCF_021184085.1 Oncorhynchus gorbuscha
CACACACACAGTATAAATAACTACACACCTCCCCAAACTCACCTACAACACACACAGTATAAATAACTACACACATCCCCAGAACTCACCTACAACACACACAGTATAAATAACTACACACTTCCCCAAACTCACCTACAACACACACACACAGTATAAATAACTACACACCTCCCCCAAACTCACCTACAACACACACAGTATAAATAACTACACACCATCCCACAAACTCACCTACAACACACACAGCACAACACACAACAACCACACACTCCCCAAACCCAACCACTACAACACAGCACAGTATAAATAACCTACACACATCCCCAAACTCACCTACAACATACACAGTATAAATAACTACACACTTCTACAAACTCACCTACAACACACACAGTATAAATAACTACACACTTCCCCAAACTCACCTACAACACACACAGTATAAATAACTACACACTTCCCCAAACTCACCTACAACACACACAGTATAAATAACTACACACTTCCCCACACTCACCTACAACACACACAGTATAAATAACTACACACTTCCCCAAACTCACCTACAACACACACAGTATAAATAACTACACACTTCCCCAAACTCACCTACAACACACACACAGTATAAATAACTACACACCTCCCCAAACTCACCTACAACACACACACAGTATAAATAACTACACACTTCCCCAAACTCACCTACAACACACACACAGTATAAATAACTACACACTTCCCCAAACTCACCTACAACACACACAGTATAAATAACTACACACTTCCCCAAACTCACCTACAACACACACAGTATAAATAACTACACACTTCCCCAAACTCACCTACAACACACACACAGTATAAATAACTACACACTTCCCCAAACTCACCTACAACACACACAGTATAAATAACTACACACTTCCCCAAACTCACCTACAACACACACAGTATAAATAACTACACACCTCCCCAAACTCACCTACAACACACACAGTATAAATAACTACACACTTCCCCAAACTCACCTACAACACACACAGTATAAATAACTACACACTTCCCCAAACTCACCTACAACACACACAGTATAAATAACTACACACTTCCCCACACTCACCTACAACACACACAGTATAAATAACTACACACCTCCCCAAACTCACCTACAGCACACACACACAGCATAAATAACTACACACCTCCCCAAACTCACCTACAACACACACAGTATAAATAACTACACACATCCCAGAACTCACCTACAACACACACAGTATAAATAACTACACACTTCCCCAAACTCACCTACAACACACACACACAGTATAAATAACTACACACTTCCCCAAACTCACCTACAACACACACAGTATAAATACACACTTCCCCAACACTCACCTACACACACACACAGTATAAATAACTCACACCTCCCACACTCACCTACAAACACACACACA
>NW_025762604.1:0-1468 GCF_021184085.1 Oncorhynchus gorbuscha
GTCTAGTGAACCTCACTGAATCCATACTGAAAACCTAACAAATATATTCCAATATGATCAGATAAATAAAGCAATATTTTCTTATGGCTCTGTCAGTAATCTTTAATTTCCAACAGACACAAAGAACAAATTTCCTTTATATAAAAATCCCCATAACATGAACATTAAATGAAAGAAACCAAATTATTCAAGGCACCATCAGTAGCCTATATTTTCTATTTTGTAAAAAGTGGGCTAAATTTACTTCAAAAGAAAAAAACAATAATAGCAATTTTCTATCATCCACTCAACTGAAATATTTTTAAAATATAATTGGATTTGAAATACAACAAAACAAAGTGCAAAATCTATTAATAAAAACAACACTTTGTTTATGAGAAGTACATGCAGTGTGAAAACAAAAAAAATGATAAACTTAACTTTAAACTTGAACTGAGTAAAAACTCTGGGGCCATGTGATTGCACAGTAATGTTCACTTGTTTGAGGCTGAGGCATACTCGGTAAGGTCCTAATTCTTCCACAAGTTCATCAATGTTCGTAAGGCTCTGAGCTGAGGAAATCCTCAGAATTGAGTGGGAGGTGTTCAGCAGTAAGTCGACTTCTGTGTGATGTTTTGTTCAAGTTCATCAAAGAAAACAGTTGTTCACACAGGTATGTGCTGCCAAACATAGACACGCTGGTGCCAGCCTGATGCGCAGCTGGGCATTGTGTCGGGGAGGAAACGGGCGAACTCCGCAGCACCCACTGCCGCATTTTGCTCCTCATGCATCATTGCATTGGAGGTCAATCAACTCCATTTGAGGGTTTGGTGGTGAGCTTTCCACGTCAACAGCAATGGGTTACCGAGCAGGTCTGATCCCTGCTTTTTTGTGCTTCAAAGTCAGCAACCGGCGCGAAAAGTCAGCGGTAAGCATACCTATTTTATCGCCAACTGTGCGCCTCGGAACGCACTGGTAGAGAGCTCTCTTTCATGGTCTGGCAGCTGGGAAAGTGGCTCAAATTTTCTTTCCGTATCTGCTCTCCCACAGAGTCAGTTTGGTTTTAAATGTCACTGTACTGTACATATCAGAGATGACACGATCCCGATCCCTGCAGCTGCAAGTTCATTGCATTCAGGGGATGACTCGTAATGTCATTGCAGAAAGCCATTTCACACAGAAACATTTCTGCCCCGGAGTTGTGTCTTTCCTTTGCTGTCCAAGAACAGACAAATCTCTCACGGCTTCCTCAAACATCTTTGAAGCACCTTTTCCTCGCTTAGCCATCGACCTCTGTGTGATAAGGCAAATCACCATGCCCGCTTTTAACTGTGAAATGCCTTGAACTGGCGGTGATTCAAACCTTTGGCTCTGATAAAGTTAACTGTGCCGTGATGATGCTCATTATATGCCCATTTTCAAGGCTTTACCGCACAACGCTTCTGGTGGCGATACAATGATAAGCTGTCAGCTCACCATGTCGTGTTTT
>NW_025762605.1:0-1468 GCF_021184085.1 Oncorhynchus gorbuscha
CAACACAGTTCAACAACTGTCCAGGAAAAGCATCATTAACACAGGAAAAGACTCCGTGTGTGTGTGTGTTTGTTTGTGTGTGTGTGTGTGTGTGTGTGTGTGTGTGTGTGTGTGTGTGTGTGTGTGTGTGTGTGTGTGTGTGTGTGTGTGTGTGTGTGTGTGTGTGTGTGTTTAGGTGTGGGTGTGTGTGTCTTTAGGTGTGTGTGTGTGTGTTTAGGTGTGGGTGTGTGTGTGTTTAGGTGTGTGTGTGTGTTTAGGTGTGGGTGTGTGTGTGTTTAGGTGTGGGTGTGTGTGTGTTTAGGTGTGTGTGTGTGTGTGTTTAGGTGTGGGTGTGTGTATAATATAATAATAATAATAATATATACCATTTAGCAGACGCTTTTATCCAAAGCGACTTACAGTCATGTGTGCATACATTCTACGTATGGGTGGTCCCGGGGATCGAACCCACTACCCTGGCGTTACAAGCGCCATGCTCTACCAACTGAGCTACAGAAGGACCCGGTGGGTGTGTGTGTGTTTAGGTGTGTGTGTGTGTGTTTAGGTGTGTATGTGTGTGTGTTTAGGTGTGTGTTTAGGTGTATGTGTGTGTGTGTTTAGGTGTGTATGTGTGTGTGTATGTGTGTGTGTTTAGGTGTGTGTGTGTGTGTGTGTGTGTGTGTGTGTGTGTGTGTGTGTGTGTGTGTGTGTGTGTGTGTGTGTGTGTGTGTGTGTGTGTGTGTGTGTGTGTGTGTGTGTGTGTGTTTAGGTGTGTGTGTTTAGGTGTGTGTGTGTGTGTGTGTGTGTGTGTGTGTGTGTGTGTGTGTGTGTGTGTGTGTGTGTGTGTGTGTGTGTGTTTAGGTGTGTGTGTGTGTGTGTGTGTGTGTGTGTGTGTGTGTGTGTGTGTGTGTGTGTTTAGGTGTGTGTGTGTATGTGTGTGTGTGTGTGTGTGTATGTGTATGTGTTTAGGTGTGTGTGTGTTTAGGTGTGTGTGTGTGTGTTTAGGTGTGTGTGTGTGTGTGTGTGTGTGTGTGTGTGTGTGTGTGTGTGTGTGTGTGTGTGTGTGTGTGTGTGTGTGTGTGTGTGTGTGTGTGTGTGTGTGTGTGTGTGTGTTTAGGTGTGTGTGTGTGTTTAGGTGTGTATGTGTGTGTGTTTAGGTGTGTGTTTAGGTGTATGTGTGTGTGTGTTTAGGTGTGTATGTGTGTGTGTATGTGTGTGTGTTTAGGTGTGTATGTGTGTGTGTTTAGGTGTGTGTGTGTGTGTGTGTTTAGGTGTGTGTGTGTGTGTGTGTGTGTGTGTGTGTGTGTGTGTGTGTGTGTGTGTGTGTGTGTGTGTGTGTGTGTGTGTGTGTATGTGTGTGTGTTTAGGTGTGTGTGTGTGTGTGTGTGTTTAGGTGTGTGTGTGTGTGTGTGTGTGTGTGTGTGTGTGTGTGTGTGTGTGTGTGTGTGTGTGTGTGTGTGTGTGTGTGTGTGTGTGTGTGTGTGTGTGT
>NW_025762606.1:0-1466 GCF_021184085.1 Oncorhynchus gorbuscha
TGGGTCCTGGTTTAAAGTAGTGCACTATGGGTCCTGGTTTAAAGTAGTGCACTATGGGTCCTGGTTTAAAGTAGTGCACTATGGGTCCTGGTTTAAAGTAGTGCACTATGGGTCCTGGTTTAAAGTAGTGCACTATGGGTCCTGGTTTAAAGTAGTGCACTATGGGTCCTGGTTTAAAGTAGTGCACTATGGGTCCTGGTTTAAAGTAGTGCACTATGGGTCCTGGTTTAAAGTAGTGCACTATGGGTCCTGGTTTAAAGTAGTGCACTATGGGTCCTGGTTTAAAGTAGTGCACTATGGGTCCTGGTTTAAAGTAGCGCACTATGGGTCCTGGTTTAAAGTAGCGCACTATGGGTCCTGGTTTAAAGTAGTGCACTATGGGTCCTGGTTTAAAGTAGTGCACTATGGGTCCTGGTTTAAAGTAGTGCACTATGGGTCCTGGTTTAAAGTAGTGCACTATGGGTCCTGGTTTAAAGTAGTGCACTATGGGTCCTGGTTTAAAGTAGTGCACTATGGGTCCTGGTTTAAAGTAGTGCACTATGGGTCCTGGTTTAAAGTAGTGCACTATGGGTCCTGGTTTAAAGTAGTGCACTATGGGTCCTGGTTTAAAGTAGTGCACTATGGGTCCTGGTTTAAAGTAGTGCACTATGTTTCCTGGTCTAATGTAGTCACTAGGGCATAGTGCACTATGGGTCCTGGTTTAAAGTAGTGCACTATGTTTCCTGGTCTAATGTAGTCACTAGGGCATAGTGCACTATGGGTCCTGGTTTAAAGTAGTGCCCTATGTTTCCTGGTCTAATGTAGTCACTAGGGCATAGTGCACTATGGGTCCTGGTTTAAAGTAGTGCACTATGGGTCCTGGTTTAAAGTAGTGCCCTATGTTTCCTGGTCTAATGTAGTCACTAGGGCATAGTGCACTATGGGTCCTGGTTTAAAGTAGTGCACTATGGGTCCCGGTTTAAAGTAGTGCACTATGGGTCCTGGTTTAAAGTAGTGCCCTATGTTTCCTGGTCTAATGTAGTCACTAGGGCATAGTGCACTATGGGTCCTGGTTTAAAGTAGTGCACTATGGGTCCCGGTTTAAAGTAGTGCCCTATGTTTCCTGGTCTAATGTAGTCACTAGGGCATAGTGCACTATGGGTCCTGGTTTAAAGTAGTGCACTATGGGTCCCGGTTTAAAGTAGTGCACTATGTTTCCTGGTCTAATGTAGTCACTAGGGCATAGTGCACTATGGGTCCTGGTTTAAAGTAGTGCACTATGTTTCCTGGTCTAATGTAGTCACTAGGGCATAGTGCACTATGGGTCCTGGTTTAAAGTAGTGCCCTATGTTTCCTGGTCTAATGTAGTCACTAGGGCATAGTGCACTATGGGTCCTGGTTTAAAGTAGTGCACTATGTTTCCTGGTCTAATGTAGTCACTAGGGCATAGTGCACTATGGGTCCTGGTTTAAAGTAGTGCCCTATGT
>NW_025762607.1:0-1465 GCF_021184085.1 Oncorhynchus gorbuscha
CGCATGTTGATGTACTGCAGTGTACCCCCACATGTTGATATAGACTACAGTGTACCCCCACATGTTGATATAGACTGCAGTGTACCCCCACATGTTGATATAGACTGCAGTGTACCCCCACATGTTGATATAGACTGCAGTGTACCCCCACATGTTGATATAGACTGCAGTGTACCCCCACATGTTGATATAGACTGCAGTGTACCCCCGACATGTTGATAGAGACTGCAGTGTACCCCCACATGTTGATATAGACTGCAGTGTACTCCCCACATGTTGATATAGACTGCAGTGTACCCCCACATGTTGATATAGACTGCAGTGTACCCCCACATGTTGATATAGACTGCAGTGTACCCCACATGTTGATATAGACTGCAGTGTACCCCCACATGTTGATATAGACTGCAGTGTACCCCCCACATGTTGATATAGACTGCAGTGTACCCCCACATGTTGATATAGACTGCAGTGTACCCCCACATGTTGATATAGACTGCAGTGTACCCCCACATGTTGATATAGACTGCAGTGTACCCCCACATGTTGATATAGACTGCAGTGTACCCCCACATGTTGATATAGACTGCAGTGTACCCCCACATGTTGATATAGACTGCAGTGTACCCCCACATGTTGATATAGACTGCAGTGTACCCCCACATGTTGATATAGACTGCAGTGTACCCCCACATGTTGATATAGACTGCAGTGTACCTCCACATGTTGATATAGACTGCAGTGTACCCCCACATGTTGATATAGACTGCAGTGTACCCCCACATGTTGATATAGACTGCAGTGTACCCCCACATGTTGATATAGACTGCAGTGTGCCCCGACATGTTGATATAGACTGCAGTAGTACCCCCACATGTTGATATAGACTGCAGTGTACCCCACATGTTGATATAGACTGCAGTGTACCCCCACATGTTGATATAGACTGCAGTGTACCCCACATGTTGATATAGACTGCAGTGTACCCCCACATGTTGATATAGACTGCAGTGTACCCCACATGTTGATATAGACTGCAGTGTACCCCCACATGTTGATAGTAGACTGCAGTGTACCCCCACATGTTGATATAGACTGCAGTGTACCCCACATGTTGATATAGACTGCAGTGTACCTCCCACATGTTGATATAGACTGCAGTGTACCCCCACATGTTGATATGAGACTGCAGTGTACCCCCACATGTTGATATAGACTGCAGTGTACCCCCACATGTTGATATAGACTGCAGTGTACCCCCCATGTTGATATAGACTGCAGTGTACCCCCACATGTTGATATAGACTGCAGTGTACCCCACATGTTGATATAGACTGCAGTGTACCCCCCATGTTGATATAGACTGCAGTGTACCCCCACATGTTGATATAGACTGCAGTGTACCCCCCGACATGTTGATATAGACTGCAGTGTACCCCCACATGTTGATATAGACTGCAGTGTA
>NW_025762608.1:0-1463 GCF_021184085.1 Oncorhynchus gorbuscha
AACGAATCAAATCAAATCAAATCAAATTTATTTATATAGCCCTTCGTACATCAGCTGATATCTCAAAGTGCTGTACAGAAACCCAGCCTAAAACCCCAAACAGCAAACAATGCAGGTGTAAAAGCACGGTGGCTAGGAAAAACTCCCTAGAAAGGCCAAAACCTAGGAAGAAACCTAGAGAGGAACCGGGCTATGTGGGGTGGCCAGTCCTCTTCTGGCTGTGCCGGGTAGAGATTATAACAGAAAATGACCAAGATGTTCAAATGTTCATAAATGACCAGCATGGTCAAATAATAATAAGGCAGAACAGTTGAAACTGGAGCAGCAGCACAGTCAGGTGGACTGGGGACAGCAAGGAGCCATCATGTCAGGTAGTCCTGGGGCACGGTCCTAGGGCTCAGGTCCTCCGAGAGAGAGAAAGAAAGAGAGAATTAGAGAGAGCATATGTGGGGTGGCCAGTCCTCTTCTGGCTGTGCCGGGTGGAGATTATAACAGAACGTGGCCAAGATGTTCAAATAATGTTCATAAATGACCACATGGTTGAATAATAGTAAGGCAGAACAGTTGAAACTGGAGCAGGAGCATGGCCAGGTGGACTGGGGACAGCAAGGAGTCCTCATGTCAGGTAGTCCTGGGACATGGTCCTAGGGCCCAGGCCAGCTGGAAACCTGGAGCAGCAGCATGGCCAGGTGGACTGGGGACAGCAAGGAGTCATCATGTCAGGTAGTCCTGGGGCATGGTTCTAGGGCTCAGGTCCTCCGAGAGAGAGAAAGAAGGAGAAGGAGAGAATTAGAGAACGCACACTTAGATTTACACAGGACACCTGAATGGGACAGAGAAGTACTCAGATAAACAAACTGACCCTAGCCCCCGACACATAAACTACTGCAGCATAAATACTGGAGGCTGAGACAGGAGGGGGTCAGGGAGACACTGTGGCCCCATCCGAGGACACCCGGACAGGGCCAAACCGGGAAGGATATAACCCCACCCACTTTGCCAAAGCACAGCCCCCACACCACTAGAGGAAATCTACAACCACCAACTTACCATCCTGAGACAAGGCCGAGTATAGCCCACAAAGATCTCCGACACGGTACAACCCAAAGGGGAAACCCAGACAGGCCGACCACAACAGTGAATCAACCCACCCAGGTGACGCACCCCCCCAGGGACGGCACGAGAGAGCCCCAGCAAGCCAGTGACTCAGCCCCGTAACAGGGTTAGAGGCAGAGAATCCCAGTGGAAAAGGGGGAACCGGCCAGGCAGAGACAGCAAGGGCGGTTCGTTGCTCCAGAGCCTTTCCGTTCACCTTCCCACTCCTGGGCCAGACTACACTCAATCATATGACCCACTGAAGAGATGAGTCTTCAGTAAAGACTTAAAGGTTGAGACCGAGTTTGCGTCTCTGACATGGGTAGGCAGACCGTTCCATAAAAATGGAGCTCTATAGGAGAAAGCCC
>NW_025762609.1:0-1459 GCF_021184085.1 Oncorhynchus gorbuscha
TTAAGTGAATATTTATAATGCTTATTCTGACTTCTTTTGACTACACAACATGGCACATATCTGTTTGGGTTGTTTTGGTCTCTGAGCACTGTACTCAGATTATAGCATGGTGTGCTTTTTCTGTAAAGTTTTTTAAAAATCTGACACAGCGGTTGCCTTAAGGAGAAGTGGATCTAAAATTCCATGCATAACAGTTGTATCTTTTAGCAATGCTTATTCTGTAAATTGATGTGGCTCTCTGCAAAATCACCGGATGTTTTGAAACTACTGAACGTAACGCGCCAATGTAAACTCAGATGTTTGGATATAAATATGAACTTTACCAAAACATACATGTATTGTGTAACATGAAGTCCTATGAGTGTCATCTGATGAAGATCATCAAAGGTTAGTGATTAATTTTATCTCTATTTCTGCTTTTTGTGACTCCTCTCTTTGGCTGGAAAAATGACTGTGTTTTTCTGTGACTTGGCTCTGACCAAACACAATCGTTTGATTTTCTTTCGTCGTAAAGCCGTTTTGAAATCGGACACTGTGGCTGGATTTACAACAAGTGTATCTTTAAAATGGTTTAAAATACTTGTATGTTTGAGGAATTTTAATTATGGGATTTCTGTTGTTTTGAATTTGGCGTGGGATGTTAGCGTTAAAGAGATGGACATAATTGTTTTTATCCTAAATTTAAAAAATAAAAAGGGTGTTGATAATGTAAATAGATATTTTCACTGTGGAATTAAAATGGTATGAAGTGCTCGGGCTAATTTTATATAAAAAGGAAGATGTTAAGATAACGGGCATAGTGGGGCACCTATCTAGGATATATAAATGCATTATGGTGCATTATGAGGTGCATTATGAGTGTCTGATTGGGATGTCGTAACCTATTATACCTGGATGCAGTCTATCACAGTGCCATCCGTTTTGTCACTAAAGCACCTTATACCACCCACCACTGCGACTTGTATGCTCTAGTCGGCTGGCCCTCACTACATATTCGTCGCCAGACCCACTGGCTCCAGGTCATCTACAAGTCCATGCTAGGTAAAGCTCCGCCTTATCTCAGTTCACTGGTCACGATGGCAACACCCATCCGTAGCACGCGCTCCAGCAGGTGTATCTCACTGATCATCCCTAAAGCCAACACCTCATTTGGCCGCCTTTCGTTCCAGTACTCTGCTGCCTGTGATTGGAACGTACTGCAAAAATCGCTGAAGTTGGAGACTTTTATCTCCCTCACCAACTTCAAACATCAGCTATCCGAGCAGCTAACCGATTGCTGCAGCTGTACATAGTCTATTGGTAAATAGCCCACCCATTTTCACCTACCTCATTCCCATACTGTTTTTACACTGTTTTTTATTTATTTACTTTTCTGCTCTTTGCACACCAATATCTCTACCTGTACATGACCATCTGATCATTTATCACTCCAGTGTTAATCTGCAAAATTGTATTATTC
>NW_025762612.1:0-1452 GCF_021184085.1 Oncorhynchus gorbuscha
ACATACAGGAATACAGTAATACAGACAGAATACAGTAATACAGACACACATACAGTAATACATACAGAAATACAGTAATACAGACAGGAATACAGTAATACAGACACGCATACAGTAATACATACAGGAATACAGTAATACAGACAGGAATACAGTAATACAGACACACATACAGTAATACAGACATGAATACAGTAATACAGACAGGAATACAGTAATACAGACACACATACAGTAATACAGACACACATACAGTAATACAGACACACATACAGTAATACAGACACACATACAGTAATACAGACACACATACAGTAATACAGACACTCATACAGTAATACAGACACGCATACAGTAATACAGACACACATACAGTAATACAGACACGCATACAGTAATACAGACACGCATACAGTAATACAGACATGCATACAGTAATACAGACACAAATACAGTAATACAGACATGAATACAGTAATACACACACACTCAGACATGCATACACAGACTTGCATACAGTAATTCACACACAGACATGCATACAGTAATACAGACAAGAATAAAGAAATTCACACACACTCAGACATACACACACAGACATGAATACAGTAATACACCCCCCCTCCCACCACACACACCCATGCATCCCATCACACCAATCAAACACTAATCTCTGACCCAGGGGTGTCAAACTTATTTTGCCCCGCTGGCCACACTTAATGGCCAAAATTTGTCCTCTATCCATTACTTTTTGAAATTTCGATGCTCCCTAACTGTCTAGCTTTCGTATTGATAACTGTTATCAAGCTGGACAGAGTGAAGAGACTATAGATGACTGTTATCAAGCTGGACAGAGTGAAGAGACTATAGATGACTGTTATCAAGCTGGACAGAGTGTAGAGACTATAGATGACTGTTATCAAGCTGGACAGAGTGAAGAGACTATAGATGACTGTTATCAAGCTGGACAGAGTGTAGAGACTATAGATGACTGTTATCAAGCTGGACAGAGTGAAGAGACTATAGATGACTGTTATCAAGCTGGACAGAGTGTAGAGACTATAGATGACTGTTATCAACCTGGACAGAGTGAAGAGACTATAGATGACTGTTATCAAGCTGGACAGAGTGAAGAGACTATAGATGACTGTTATCAAGCTGGACAGAGTGTAGAGACTATAGATGACTGTTATCAAGCTGGACAGAGTGAAGAGACTATAGATGACTATTATCAAGCTGGACAGAGTGAAGAGACTATAGATGACTATTATCAAGCTGGACAGAGTGAAGAGACTATAGATGACTGTTATCAAGCTGGACAGAGTGTAGAGACTATAGATGACTGTTATCAAGCTGGACAGAGTAAAGAGACTATAGATGACTGTTATCATGCTGGACAGAGTGAAGAGACTATAGATGACTGTTATCAACCTGGACAGAGTGAAGAGACTG
>NW_025762613.1:0-1451 GCF_021184085.1 Oncorhynchus gorbuscha
ACACACTGAGAGGACCGATTAACCTGAATAAGAGACACACTGAGATATGAGGACCATTAACCTGAATAAGAGACACACTGAGATATGAGGACCGTTAACCTGAATAAGAGACACACTGAGAGGACCATTAACCTGAATAAGAGACACACTGAGATATGAGGACCGTTAACCTGAATAAGAGACACACTGAGATATGAGGACCGTTAACCTGAATAAGAGACACACTGAGATATGAGGACCATTAACCTGAATAAGAGACACACTGAGATATGAGGACCGTTAACCTGAATAAGAGACACACTGAGATATGGGACCATTAACCTGAATAAGAGACACACTGAGATATGAGGACCGTTAACCTGAATAAGAGACACACTGAGATATGAGGACCGTTAACCTGAATAAGAGACACACTGAGATGGACCATTAACCTGAATAAGAGACACACTGAGAGGACCATTAACCTGAATAAGAGACACACTGAGATGGGACCATTAACCTGAATAAGAGACACACTAGAGAGGACCATTAACCTGAATAAGAGACACACTGAGATATGAGGACCGTTAACCTGAATAAGAGACACACTGAGATATGAGGACCGTTAACCTGAATAAGAGACACACTGAGATATGAGGACCGTTAACCTGAATAAGAGACACACTGAGAGGACCGTTAACCTGAATAAGAGACACACTGAGAGGACCATTAACCTGAATAAGAGACACACTGAGATATGAGGACCGTTAACCTGAATAAGAGACACACTGAGATATGAGGACCGTTAACCTGAATAAGAGACACACTGAGAGGACCGTTAACCTGAATAAGAGACACACTGAGATATGAGGACCGTTAACCTGAATAAGAGACACACTGAGAGGACCATTAACCTGAATAAGAGACACACTGAATATGAGGACCATTAACCTGAATAAGAGACACACTGAGTAGGACCGTTAACCTGAATAAGAGACACACTGAGATGGACCATTAACCTGAATAAGAGACACACTGAGATATGAGGACCGTTAACCTGAATAAGAGACACACTGAGATATGAGGACCGTTAACCTGAATAAGAGACACACTGAGAGGACCATTAACCTGAATAAGAGACACACTGAGATATGAGGACCGTTAACCTGAATAAGAGACACACTGAGAGGACCGTTAACCTGAATAAGAGACACACTGAGATATGAGGACCGTTAACCTGAATAAGAGACACACTGAGAGGACCATTAACCTGAATAAGAGACACACTGCGATGTGAGGACCGTTAACCTGAATAAGAGACACACTGAGATGACCATTAACCTGAATAAGAGACACACTGAGAGGACCATTAACCTGAATAAGAGACACACTGAGATATGAGGACCGTTAACCTGAATAAGAGACACACTGAGATATGAGGACCGTTAACCTGAATAAGAGACACACTGAGA
>NW_025762614.1:0-1451 GCF_021184085.1 Oncorhynchus gorbuscha
TTTCTCTCTGGCTGTACCATCGATGCCCCTTCCACTCAAGCTATACTGCTTTTCCAGCCCACTGCCTCAACTCCATTTACATCACCCGGAACCGATTGCTAGAATGACTTTTCAATCCTCCTCACCATCAAAGAGGACCACTTTTCATTTAGGGACCACAATGAAAATAAGTCTAACTTTTTGAGATATCCCTGTCACGTTTTTAAAAGTGTGTACTGTGTACTTATCAGTTATCACTAACAAGCTCTCACAGTCTGTTTCTCATGTATTCCAAACGTCAAATTTCTAAGTGTTTGGTTCCTTCTCTGTATCGTTCCAAGGATAAGTTTAGGCATTAACACCGAATTCTTAAGGTTAGGCATTAACTCCGAATGGTAAAGATCAGGGTTAAGGTTTGGGAAAGGCTTGAAAACAAAAATAACTTTCTATCACAGGATTCAAACATGCAACCTTTGGAACCAGTGACAAGTGCTTACTCTCATTCTCCATCCCGTCCCTAGCAAAAGCCAAAGTCTACACCAAGGTAACAGCGCTCACTGTTGCCCCCAGTGGCCAGTTTCCACGTCATCTCCCGATGTCCTCTGAAAGGGATGGATGTCGAATACTGATTTGTATCATGGGTGACCTGCCTGCTGTCACACACTGTGCTATTCTCCATCTCTGATCTCTCCCCCTCTCCAGCCATCTGTGTTAAAAACCAATTAACCATCACCATACATTAACCATCACCATACACTATCTACCTCATCCCCATACTGTATTTATTTTGCTCCTTTTGCACCACAGTATCTCTACTTGCACATCCATCTTTTGCACATCTACCATTCCAGTGTTTAATTGCCATATTGTAATTACTTCGCCACCATGGCCTATTTATTGCCTTAACTCCCTAATTTGCACTCACTGTATATAGACTTTGTTTTCTTTTTTTCTACTGTATTATTGACTCTATGTCTTGTTCATTCCATGTGTGACTCTGTGTTGTTGTATGTGTCAAACTGCTATGCTTTATCTTGGCCAGGTCGCAGTTGCAAATGAGAACTTGTTCTCAACTAGCCTACCTGGTTAAATAAAGGTGGGGGGGAATGAGCACCACTAATCTTCTGGCCATGTACCTAATAAAACATACAGAATTCCATAGCAAAGGTACAGTCAGTTGAATTCAATTTCTGGCAAAATGAACACAGAATTTGCTCATAATAATTCTCTAGTAATTCTCTGCAGCCCCACAGGCTACAGTAGGCTATACCCAGGCTGTCTTTGCATATCTTAGGCCTAGTCTAAAGATCCACCATTCTAAAACAAGCTCCTTCTGAATCCACAACAGGCACTGTAGAGTGTAATTATAGGAGTGCTCAGCTCCCATGGACCCTATGGCTCAGCTGAGCGCACATGCTCCATTATTGCAAGATAAGCATAACAGGAAATAAAGTGTTGATGGGGGAAGAATG
>NW_025762615.1:0-1447 GCF_021184085.1 Oncorhynchus gorbuscha
AGTTTTGGAGTACCTTAAATAAAATTTTGGGCAAAAAAGCAAACTCAGCTCCATCATTCTGTCATGTTTTGTCTTAGATTGTCTTGTCATTTTTCTGTTCCCTCTGTTCATTTTCCCCCTGCTGGTCTTTTTAGGTTCGTTCCCCTTTTTTCTCTCTCCCTTCCTCTCTCTCTTCTCTCTATCGTTCCGTTCCTGCTCCCAGCTGTTCCTATTCCCCTAATCAATCATTTAGTCTTCCCACACCTGTTCCCGATCCTTTTCCCTGATTAGAGTCCCTATTTCTCTCCTTGTTTTCCGTTCCTGCCCTGTCGGATCCTTGTCTATTGTTCACCGTGCTGTGTCTATGTATCGCCCTGTCGTGTCGTGTTTCCCTCAGATGCTGCGTGGTGAGCAGGTGTCTGAGTCTGCTACGTTCAAGTGCCTTCCCGAGGCAACCTGCAGTTCTTGATCAAGTCTCCAGTCTGTTCTCGTCATTACGAGTAGAATTATGCCTTTTGATTGTAAAGTTACTTTACTGGATTAAAAACTCTGTTTTCGCCAAGTCGCTTTTGGGTCCTCATTCACCTGCATAACACATTCATCCAGCAACAAATGCTGACATTACCCATCCGAGACATGCCTAGTTAAATAAAAGTTAAATAAAAATTTAAAAAGTGTAACTGACCAAATTATGAAAGACAAGCATTGTAATTTTGGATCCCGAAAAGTGTGAGTGGAAGAGGTGAACAAATGATTGATGTGAACAAATTATACATGTTAGCTGTTGTCTACCAACAATGACAAGCCACCTGGGTCTGGCAACTTGGATGGAAAAATGCTGAGGATAATAGTGGACAATATTGCCACTCCTATTTGCCATATCTTCAATCTAAGCCTACAAGAAAGTGTGTCCTCAGGCCTGGAGGGAAGAAAAAGTAATTCCCCTACTCAAGAATGGTAAAGCCCCCTTTACTGGCTCAAATAGCCGACTAATCAGCCTGTTACCAACTTAGTAAACTTTTGAAAAAAATGTGTGTGACCAGATACAATGCTATTTTCAGTAAAGAAATTGACATCAGACTTTCAGCACTCTTATAGGAATGGACATTAAACATGCACGGCACTTACCCAAATGACTGATGATTGGCTGAGATAAATTTATGATAAAAAATTGTGGGAGCTGTTTTGTTAGACTTCAGTGTAGCTTTTGACATTATTGATAATAGTCTACTGCTGGAAAAACGTATGTGTTGTGGCTTTACACACTGCTATATTGTGGATAAAGAGTTACCTCTCTAACAGAACACAGAGGGTGAATCTCCAACATAATCCAGATAGAATCAGGGCAGCTGTCTAGACCCCTTACTTTATTCAGTCTTTACTAATTAATGGCATGCCACTGGCTTTCAGTAAAGCCAATGTGTCTATGTACAGTTTTTTTTATATATTTTTTTTATTTCACCTTTAT
>NW_025762616.1:0-1447 GCF_021184085.1 Oncorhynchus gorbuscha
AGGGAGTAACGAGACGGGGGAGTGAGGGGAGGGGAGTAACGAGGCGAGGGAGGGAGGGAGGGAGGGAGGGGAGTAACGAGATGAGGGAGGGAGGGAGGGAGGGAGGGAGGGAGGGAGGGAGGGAGGAGGGAGGGAGGGAGGGAGGAGGAGGGAGGGAGGGAGGGAGGGGGAGTAACAAGGCGAGGGAGGGAGGGAGGGAGGAAGTGGGAGTAACGAGGACGAGAGGGAGGGAGGGAGGGAGGGAGGGAGGAAGGGAGGGAGGGAGGGAGGGAGGGAGAGGAGGGAGGGAGGGAGGGAGGGAGGGAGGGAGGGAGGGAGGGAGGGAGGGAGGGAGGGAGGGAGGGGGAGGGAGGGAGGGAGTAGCGAGGCGAGGGAGGGAGGGAGGGAGGGAGGGAGGGAGTAACGAGGCGAGGGAGGGAGGGAGGGAGTGACGGGAGGGAGGGAGGGAGGGAGGGAGGGAGGGAGGGAGGGAGGGAGGGGAGAGGAGGGAGGGAGGGAGGGAGGGAGGGAGGGAGGGAGGGAGGGAGGGAGGGAGGGGGAGTAACTTGAGATGAGGGAGGGAGGGAGGGAGGGAGAGTAACGAGATGAGGGAGGGAGGGAGGGAGGGAGGGAGGAGGAGGGAGGGAGGGAGGGAGGGAGGGAGGGAGGGAGGGAGGGAGGGAGGGAGGGAGGGGAGTAACAAGACGAGGGAGGGAGGGAGGGAGGGAGGGAGGGAGGGAGGGAGGAGGGAGGGAGGGAGGGAGGGAGGGAGGGAGGGAGGGAGAACGAGACGAGGGAGGGAGGGAGGGAGGGAGGGAGGGAGGGAGGGAGGGAGGGAGGGAGGGAGGGAGGGAGGGAGGGAGGGGCCAAAATGCCAGCAACAGTGTGTGAAAACCTTGTGAAGACGTTTGACCTCTGTCATTGCCAACAAAGGGTATATAACAAAGTATTGAGATAAACTTGTGTTATTGACCAAAAACGTATTTTCCACCATAATTTGCAAATAAATTCATTAAAAATCCTACAATGTGATTTTCAGGATTATTTTTCTCATTTTGTCTGTCATAGTTGAAGTGTACCTGTGATGAAAATTACAGGCCTCTCTCATCTTTTTTCAGTGGGAGAACTTGCACAATTGGTGGCTGACTAAATACTGTTTTGCCCCACTGTATGTGTCCACCTGCCACAAGCTGAGGGACAGGCCAGTCAAAAGTGTAACGTAATGTCAATAATATTTCCCATTTAGTTTAGTTTGGTCTTTCATATAATGTCATGTGTCTTCTCAGTCATGTTGAGACTGGTCAACTACTATTGATTTAATATAGTATTACTGATTAATATTGTTGTTGTAGTTCCAGTTAATAGAGATCCATTTACATTACATTTAAGTCATTAGATCCCACTACTACTACTACACTACTACTACTACTACTACTACTACTACTATACTACTACTACTAGTACTACT
>NW_025762617.1:0-1446 GCF_021184085.1 Oncorhynchus gorbuscha
CGCAGCTTTGAGGGGGATCCAGAAGAACTTCGATGAAGATGGCAACTGGCGATGGCCACCTACCAGGCATGCTTACCCAGCAGAGCAGAGATCACACTGTTCAGGAAGAGCCTGGGGTAGAGAGAGAGGATAGGTTAGGGTACATGGACACAGAGATCACACTGTTCAGGAAGAGCCTGGGGTAGAGAGAGAGGATAGGTTAGGGTTACATGGACACAGAGATCACACTGTTCAGGAAGAGCCTGGGGTAGAGAGAGAGGATAGGTTAGGGTACATGGACACAGAGATCACACTGTTCAGGAAGAGCCTGGGGTAGAGAGAGAGGATAGGTTAGGGTACATGGACACAGAGATCACACTGTTCAGGAAGAGCCTGGGGTAGAGAGAGAGAGGATAGGTTAGGGTACATGGACACAGAGATCACACTGTTCAGGAAGAGCCTGGGGTAGAGAGAGAGAGGATAGGTTAGGGTACATGGACACAGAGATCACACTGTTCAGGAAGAGCCTGGGGTAGAGAGAGAGAGATAGGTTAGGGTACATGGACACAGAGATCACACTGTTCAGGAAGAGCCTGGGGTAGAGAGAGAGGATAGGTTAGGGTACATGGACACAGAGATCACACTGTTCAGGAAGAGCCTGGGGTAGAGAGAGAGGATAGGTTAGGGTACATGGACACAGAGATCACACTGTTCAGGGAAGAGCCTGGGGTAGAGAGAGAGGATAGGTTAGGGTACATGGACACAGAGATCACACTGTTCAGGAAGAGCCTGGGGTAGAGAGAGAGGATAGGTTAGGGTACATGGACACAGAGATCACACTGTTCAGGAAGAGCCTGGGGTAGAGAGAGAGGATAGGTTAGGGTACATGGACACAGAGATCACACTGTTCAGGAAGAGCCTGGGGTAGAGAGAGAGAGATAGGTTAGGGTACATGGACACAGAGATCACACTGTTCAGGAAGAGCCTGGGGTAGAGAGAGAGAGATAGGTTAGGGTACATGGACACAGAGATCACACTGTTCAGGAAGAGCCTGGGGTAGAGAGAGAGAGGATAGGTTAGGGTACATGGACACAGAGATCACACTGTTCAGGAAGAGCCTGGGGTAGAGAGAGAGAGGATAGGTTAGGGTACATGGACACAGAGATCACACTGTTCAGGAAGAGCCTGGGGTAGAGAGAGAGAGGATAGGTTAGGGTACATGGACACAGAGATCACACTGTTCAGGAAGAGCCTGGGGTAGAGAGAGAGGATAGGTTAGGGTACATGGACACAGAGATCACACTGTTCAGGAAGAGCCTGGGGTAGAGAGAGAGAGGTTAGGTTAGGGTACATGGACACAGAGATCACACTGTTCAGGAAGAGCCTGGGGTGAGAGAGAGAGGATAGGTTAGGGTACATGGACACAGAGATCACACTGTTCAGGAAGAGCCTGGGGTAGAGAGAGAG
>NW_025762618.1:0-1446 GCF_021184085.1 Oncorhynchus gorbuscha
GACGAGGACAGACTGGAGACTCGACCATTAACTGTAGGTTGCCTCGGGAAGGCACCGACCGTAGCAGACTCAGACACCTGCTCACACGCAGCATCTGAGGGAAACAAGACACGACAGGGCGAGACAAAGACACAGCACGGCGAACAATATACAAGGATCCGACAGGACAGAAACGGAAAACAAGGGGAGAAATAGGGACTCTAATCAGAGGGCAAGATACGGAACAGGTGTGAAAAGACTAGATGATTGAGTAGGGGAATAGGAACAGCTGGGAGCAGGAACGGAACGATAGAGAGAAGAGAGAGAGGGAGGGAGAGAGAAAAAGGGAACGAACCTAATAAGACCAGCAGGGGGAAACGAACAGAAGGGAAAGCAAAATGACAAGACAATATAAGACAAAACATGACACCTCTAAGGATCCAAACATTTTTTTTCAATTTTCACCTTAAATGACATAACCAAATCTAACTGCCTGAACTCAGGACCTGAAACAAGGATATGCATATTCTTGATACCATTTGAAAGGAAACACTTTGAAGTTTGCGGAAATGTGAAATTAATATAGGGAATATAACACAATAGATCTGCTAAAAGATAAAACAAAGAAAAAAACATGCCTTATTTGATATTTAATTGTGTTACTTTTTTTTAAACTTTAGTTGATTTAATATTTTCTTAACTCTATTTCCTGAACTGCATTGTTGGTTAAGGGCTTGTAAGCAAGCATTAAAACTTGTTGTATTCGGCGCATGTGACAAATAATATGTGATTTGAAAGAAAACAATGAGTCACATTAACCCTCTGTGCCCCCACCCTCCCCCCACCCAGATTCAGTCATGAACTTAAACAAAAAGAAAAGGGTAAGATACTAGACCTTTACCCTCAAAGCCCCCCCCCCAAAAAAAACTGTCCACAAGTAATGCCACTTAAGGCATTTTCTGCACCAGAGAAAGTTTGGCAGTGTCAGCGTCAGGGCCCTGAATGTTGGTAGCGTTATTAACTGCATCAATGACATGTAAGAGACCGCGGACATTGTCAGAGGCTAAACGTGTTTTTAGAGAGCCGGTTTGGTCGTGGTGAATGCGTTTGGTCAGGTAAGGTTCCAGGCGGAAGGCAAAAACTTGAGCCAATACTTTAATGTCCGAATTCAAAAGTGATATTGGATCATAACTGGAACATTTTGAGCGGACCTTGTCTTTTTTGTTAAGTGAGATCAAAGCAATTTTCTAAATTGATTGACAAAGACCCCTTTTTAGCTGCAGCATGTTCAATAGTAAAGGACCCAACTGTGTCCAAAAAAATCTACACTCTGGGGGTATTCTGTCAAGATCAGGTGACCTCCCAATGTTCATAGCTTGTATGGCAGTCTTCTATTCAACTAGCATAAGACTCCAGTGAGATACTGTGGTTATTAATTTTGGCTTGTGTAATCATATTATAATATGG
>NW_025762619.1:0-1443 GCF_021184085.1 Oncorhynchus gorbuscha
GCCTGCATCCTCAAACTATTTAGTTTGGTTCAATCAGCACACATTGTTGTTGTAGCTCTGGATACTAACCTAACAAAACAACTATTTCCACCATCATTACTGCAGTCCCTAGCTTCAACCTTTTTACTGAACTACCACGAAAATAATTTCAGACAGATGAAGCAAGCATACTTTTAAAAAAAGTATCCTTTCTTATGGACGAGGGATTTGGCAGTGAGGACATTGAGATTTCATACTTCTAGTTGGAGGCACAGGGGGATTAGCTCAAATGGTAGAGTGCTTGCTTAGCATGTGATGCGGCGGGATCGATGCCTGCATTCTCCAACTATTTAGTTTGGTTCAATCAGCACACATTGTTGTTGTAGCTCTGGATACTAACCCAACAATACAACTATTTCCACCACTTGGCTTACTGCAGTCACTACTTCAACCTTTACTGAACTACCATGAAAAATATTTTTAGAGAGCTGAAGCAAGCATACTTTAAAAAAGTATCCTTTATGGACGGGGATTTGGCAGTGCGGTCATTGAGATTTTATACTTCTTGTTGGAGGTGCAGGGGGATTAGCTCAAATCGTAGACTGCTTGCTTTGCATGTGAGAGGTAGTGGGATCGATACCTGCATCCTCCAACTATTTAGTTTGGTTCAATCAACACACATTGTTGTTGTAGCTCTGCATACTAACCCAACAATGCAACTATTTCCACCACTGGGCTTACTGCAGTCACTACTTCAACCTTTACTGAACTACCATGAAAAATACTTTTAGACAGCTGAAGCAAGCATACTTTAAAAAAAGTATCCTTTCTTATGGACGAGGGATTTGGCAGTGCAGTCATTGAGATTGCATACTTCATGTTGAAGGCGCAGGGGGATTAGCTCAACTGGTAGAGTGCTCGTTTAGCATGTGAGAGGTAGCGGGATTGATGCCTGCATCCTCCAAATATTTAGTTTGTTTCAATCAGCACACATTGTTGTTGTAGCTCTGGATACTACTCCAACAATACAACTATTTCCACCACTGGGCTTACTGCAGTCACTACTTCAACCTTTATTGAAGTAACATGAAAAATACTTTTAGACAGCTGAAGCAAGCATACTTTTTAAAAAGTATCCTTTCTTATGGACGAGGGATTTGGCAGTGCGGTCATTGAGATGTCATACTTCTTGTTGGAGGCGCAGGGGGATTAGCTCAAATGGCAGAGCACTTGCTTAGCATGTGAGAGGTAGAGGGATTGATGCCTGCATCCTCCAACTATTTAGAGGGATTTGGCAGTGCGGTCATTGAGATTTCATACTTCTTGTTGGAGGCACAGGGTGATTAGCTCAAATGGTAGAGCGCTCGCTTAGCATGTGAGAGGGACCGGGATTGATGCCTGCATCCTCCAACTATTCAGTTTGGTTCAATCATCACACATTGTTGTTGTAGCTCTGGATACTAC
>NW_025762620.1:0-1442 GCF_021184085.1 Oncorhynchus gorbuscha
GCAACTGTGTAACTGCCTCCTTATTTCCATGCATGGTGGTGCCTGCATCATGGTATGGGTAAGCTCGACATCGGGATGGAGCTAAGCACATTCAAAATCCTAGAGGAAAACCTGCTTCAGTCTGCTTTACACCAGACACTGGGAGAGGAATTCACCTTTCAGTATGACAATAACATACACCTTAAGACCAAATCTACACCGGAGTTGCTTACCAAGAAGACAGGAAATGTTCCTGTGTGGCCAAATTACAGTTGAGACCTAAATCTGCTTGAAAATAGCTGTCTAGCCATGATCCCATCCTCTTGACAGAGGTTGAAGAATTACGAAAATAATAATGGGCTAATATAACGGGTAATATGTATACCGCTCTTAGACACTTACCCAAGAAGAATCACAGCTGTAATCTTCTGCCAAACATGTTGTGACTCAGGGAGCTGAATACTTATCAAATAACTCAAATCTAGTCGTTTTAGTTTTATATCAATCTTTAAAAATGTACATTTTGTCTTCTACTTTGACATTACTGAGTATTTTGTGCAGATTGTTCATTAAATTGTGATCCATTTGAATCCCACTTTGTAACAATACAATGTGAAGACATCCAAGGGGTATGAATACTTTTGCAAGGCACTGTAAGACAAAAGAAACATGACACAGTGTGTGACTGATGAATCAGAGCAGGAATTGAAGAAATGTATTCAAATGCTGCAAGTGAACTCTAGAATTGAACAAATAACTATGCAAATGGCATTCATTGGTCGATAACCAGAGTAAGTTACAAAAATAGGATTTTGATTCCTATGCAATGTTCTACAAATAGTTCATTTTGTCTTTCTATTATTTTTGGTTGAAGTTTGGTTGAACAGCAAAGCAATCTGAATGGAGAAAGCACATTAATAAATAAAACCACTTAGAATTAATTTGTTGCCATCCTAGGGCCATGTACTACCCATAAAGCATATTTAGAACTTTATTAGTATTCAGAGACATCAATCAAAAATACATCAATCAAACATACCATCAAAAATACAGTTATATGATATTTTGGCCACATCGCTCAGCCCTAGATACACATGGCGTTTGGGCTTGGGCACAGAGGCAGCAGGAGGGAGGGAGGGTGCAGTGGGGGAAGCAGAGGTGTGTGGTGGGATCGGAGCTGTTGGAGTAGTCGCTGTTTCTGTTCCTGCAGTCATGGCTGCTCTGCTGCTGCTGCTGCTGTGGTTGTGTGAGTGGTGGTTACGGTGTCTGCGGTAATCTCTGGAGCACAGGCTGTCCCGTCTGTAGCCCCTCTCCCCTCACTCCGAGTGGTGCGAATCATTTGAGGAAGAGTCGGCCTCCTGGTAAGATGACCTTCTAGAGCCGATCCTACTGGCACATACCTCACTCCTGAGTCCCTGTCTCGCTCTGTCCTTGTCCTTCTCTCTGCACCGGTCTGCCAGAGG
>NW_025762622.1:0-1441 GCF_021184085.1 Oncorhynchus gorbuscha
TAGTTACAGCATCAGCTAGCGCTCTGGAAAGACAGCAGAGAGTGGAAAGGTAGTTTGCTAGTTACAGCATCAGCTAGCGCTCTGGAAAGACAGCAGAGAGTGGAACGGCAGTTTGCTAGTTACAGCATCAGCTAGCGCTCTGGAAAGAGCAGCGGAGAGTGGAAAGGCAGTTTGCTAGTTACAGAATCAGCTAGCCCTCTGGAAAGATAGCGGGAGAGTGGAACGGCAGTTTGCTAGTTACAGAATCAGCTAGTGCTCTGGAAAGACACCAGAGAGTGGAAAGGTAGTTTGCTAGTTACAGCATCAGCGAGCGCTCTGGAAAGACAGCAGAGAGTGGAAAGGCAGTTTGCTAGTTACAGCATCAGCTAGCGCTCTGGAAAGACAGCAGAGAGTGGAAAGGCAGTTTGCTAGTTACAGCATCAGCTAGCGCTCTGGAAAGACAGCAGAGAGTGGAAAGGCAGTTTGCTAGTTACAGCATCAGCTAGCGCTCTGGAAAGACAGCAGAGAGTGGAAAGGCAGTTTGCTAGTTACAGCATCAGCTAGCGCTCTGGAAAGACAGCAGAGAGTGGAAAGGTAGTTTGCTAGTTACAGCATCAGCTAGCGCTCTGGAAAGACAGCAGAGAGTGGAAAGGCAGTTTGCTAGTTACAGCATCAGCTAGCGCTCTGGAAAGACAGCGGAGAGTGGAACGGCAGTTTGCTAGTTACAGCATCAGCTAGCGCTCTGGAAAGACAGCAGAGAGTGGAAAGGCAGTTTGCTAGTTACAGCATCAGAGCACTCTGGAAAGACAGCAGAGAGTGGAAAGGCAGTTTGCTAGTTACAGCATCAGCGAGCGCTCTGGAAAGACAGCAGAGAGTGGAAAGGCAGTTTGCTAGTTACAGCATCAGAGCGCTCTGGAAAGACAGCAGAGAGTGGAAAGGCAGCTTGCTAGATACAGCATCAGCGAGCGCTCTGGAAAGACAGCGGGAGAGTGGAAAGGCAGTTTGCTAGTTACAGCATCAGCTAGCGCTCTGGAAAGACAGCAGAGAGTGGAAAGGTGGTTTGCTAGTTACAGCATCAGCCAGCGCTCTGGAAAGACAGCGGGAGGAGTGGAAAGGCAGTTTGCTAGTTACAGCATCAGGCGCTCTGGAAAGACAGCAGAGAGTGGAAAACGTTTATAGTTACAGCATCAGAGCGCTCTGGAAGAGACAGCAGTGGAAAGGCAGTTGCTAGTTACAGCATCAGCTAGCGCTCTGGAAAGACAGCAGTGGAAAGTGGTTTGCTAGTTACAGCATCAGCGGCGCTGGAAGACAACAGAAGAGAGTGGAAAGGTAGTTTGCTAGTTACAGCATCAGAACGCTCTGGAAAGACAGCAGAGTGGAAAGGCAGTTGCTAGTTACAGCATCAGAACGCTCTGGAAAGACAGCAGAGAGTGGAAAGACAGTTTGCTAGTTACAGCATCAG
>NW_025762623.1:0-1440 GCF_021184085.1 Oncorhynchus gorbuscha
CAGGGTACTTTATGCTGAAAAACATTAACGGACCCACAAGGACAAACAATACATCGTAGTAATAGAAATAATGAAATGTCTTACTATTCTCCATGGTTGGCCCTCTTGCCTATTCTTTGAAGGTGGAAGGAGCCACAGTTATAAACCTGAACCTGCTTACTGCACAACACAATCCAACAATCAGATTGATACATGTGTGTAGTTGTGGGTTATCGGGTGTCTAATTGTTCTACATACACATGGTAAGCAGATGTTAATGCGAGTGTAGCGAAATGCTTGTGCTTCTAGTTCCGACAATGCAGTAATAACCAACGAGTAATCTTGCTAACAATTACAAAACTACTACCTTATACACACACAAGTGTAAAGGGATAAAGAATATGTACATAAAGATATATGAATGAGTGATGGTACAGAGCGGCATAGGCAAGATACAGTAGATGTTATCGAGTACAGTATATACATATTTTTTTTTTTTTCACCTTTATTTAACCAGGTAGGCTAGTTGAGAACAAGATCTCATTTGCAACTGCGACCTGGCCAAGATAAAGCATAGCAGTGTGAACATACAACACAGAGTTACACATGGAGTAAAAAATTAACAAGTCAAAGTGGCATAGTTTAAAGTGGCTAGTGTCACATGTATTAAATAAAGATGCAGTCGATGATATAGAATAGAGTATATATGTATACATATGAGATAATGTAGGGTATGTAAACATTATATTAGGTAGCATTGTTTAAAGTGGCTAGTGATATATTTTACATCAATTCCCATCAGTCACTTTAATAATGGGAACAGGAGTTGAGTCAGTGTGTTGGCAGCAGTCACTCAATGTTAGTGGTGGCTGTTTAAAAGTCTGATGGCCTTGAGATAGAAGCTGTTTTTCAGTCTCTCGGTCCCTGCTTTGATGCACCTGTACTGACCTCGCCTTCTGGATGATAGCGGGTTGAACAGGCAGTGGCTCGGGTGGTTGTTGTCCTTGATGATCTTCATGGCCTTCCTGTGACATTGGGTGGTGTAGGTGTCCTGGAGGGCAGGTAGTTTGCCCCCGGTGATGCGTTGTGCAGACCTCACTACCCTCTGGAGAGCCTTACAGTTGTGGGCAGAGCAGTTGCCGTACCAGGCGGAGATACAGCCCGCCAGGATGCTCTCGATTGTGCATCTGTAGAAGTTTGTGAGTGCTTTTGGTGACAAGCCAAAGGAGCTGCTGCGCCTTCTTCACAATGCGGTCTGTGTGGGTGGACCAATTCAGTTTGTCTGTGATGTGTACACCGAGGAACTTAAAACTTACTACCCTCTCCACTACTTTTCCATCGAAGAAGAGGCAAACAAAAGAAAGACCCACACCAAACTTAAAAACAGGAAGCAAACCAAAAAACGGTGGTTAAAATAATTTATTTACAATCAATACCATTCACACTTTACAAAATCATATC
>NW_025762624.1:0-1439 GCF_021184085.1 Oncorhynchus gorbuscha
GTCAGAAAGAAAACATGTAGGCCTAGCTCCTGGAGAATAGGTCAGAAAGAAAACATGTAGGCCTAGCTCCTGGAGAATAGGTCAGAAAGAAAACATGTAGGCCTAGCTCCTGGAAAATAGGTCAGAAAGAAAACATGTAGGCCTAGCTCCTGGAAAATAGGTCAGAAAGAAAACATGTAGGTCTAGCTCCTGGAAAATAGGTCAGAAAGAAAAACATGTAGGTCGCTCCTGGAAAATAGGTCAGAAAGAAAAACATGTAGGCCTAGCTCCTGGAAAGTAGGTCAGAAAGAAAACATGTAGGCCTAGCTCCTGGAGAATAGGTCAGAAAGAAAAACATGTAGGTCCTGGCTCTGGAAAATAGGTCAGAAAGAAAAACATGTAGGTCTAGCTCCTGGAAAATAGGTCCAGAAAGAAAACATGTAGGCCTAGCTCCTGGAAAATAGGTCAGAAAGAACAACATGTAGGTCAGAAAGAAAACTGTAGGCCTAGCTCCTGGAAAATAGGTCAGAAAGAAAACATGTAGGCCTAGCTCCTGGAGAATAGGTCAGAAAGAAAAACATGTAGGCCTAGCTCCTGGAAAATAGGTCAGAAAGAAAACATGTAGGCCTAGCTCCTGGAAAATAGGTCAGAAAGAAAACATGTAGGCCTAGCTCCTGGAAAATAGGTCAGAAAGAAAACATGTAGGCCTAGCTCCTGGAAAATAGGTCAGAAAGAAAACATGTAGGCCTAGCTCCTGGAAAATAGGTCAGAAAGAAAACATGTAGGCCTAGCTCCTGGAAAATAGGTCAGAAAGAAAACATGTAGGCCTAGCTCCTGGAAAATAGGTCAGAAAGAAAACATGTAGGCCTAGCTCCTGGAAAATAGGTCAGAAAGAAAACATGTAGGCCTAGCTCCTGGAAAATAGGTCAGAAAGAAAACATGTAGGCCTAGCTCCTGGAAAATAGGTCAGAAAGAAAACATGTAGGCCTAGCTCCTGGAAAATAGGTCAGAAAGAAAACATGTAGGCCTAGCTCCTGGAAAATAGGTCAGAAAGAAAACATGTAGGCCTAGCTCCTGGAAAATAGGTCAGAAAGAAAACATGTAGGCCTAGCTCCTGGAAAATAGGTCAGAAAGAAAACATGTAGGCCTAGCTCCTGGAGAATAGGTCAGAAAGAAAAACATGTAGGTCTAGCTCCTGGAAAATAGGTCAGAAAGAAAACATGTAGGCCTAGCTCCTGGAAAATAGGTCAGAAAGAAAACATGTAGGCCTAGCTCCTGGAAAATAGGTCAGAAAGAAAACATGTAGGCCTAGCTCCTGGAAAATAGGTCAGAAAGAAAACATGTAGGCCTAGCTCCTGGAAAATAGGTCAGAAAGAAAACATGTAGGCCTAGCTCCTGGAAAATAGGTCAGAAAGAAAACATGTAGGCCTAGCTCCTGGAAAATAGGTCAGAAAGAAAAC
>NW_025762625.1:0-1438 GCF_021184085.1 Oncorhynchus gorbuscha
CCTACACCATCACAATAAATCCATGTAATATAGCCTACCTACACCATCACAATAAATCCATGTAATATAGCTACCTACACCATCACAATAAATCCATGTAATATAGTCTACCTACACCATCACAATAAATCCATGTAATATAGTCTACCTACACCATCACAATAAATCCATGTAATATAGCCTACCTACACCATCACAATAAATCCATGTAATATAGTCTACCTACACCATCACAATAAATCCATGTAATATAGTCTACCTACACCATCACAATAAATCCATGTAATATAGTCTACCTACACCATCACAATAAATCCATGTAATATAGCCTACCTACACCATCACAATAAATCCATGTAATATAGTCTACCTACACCATCACAATAAATCCATGTAATATAGTCTACCTACACCATCACAATAAATCCATGTAATATAGTCTACCTACACCATCACAATAAATCCATGTAATATAGCCTACCTACACCATCACAATAAATCCATGTAATATAGTCTACCTACACCATCACAATAAATCCATGTAATATAGCCTACACCATCACAATAAATCCATGTAATATAGCCTACCTACACCATCACAATAAATCCATGTAATATAGTCTACCTACACCATCACAATAAATCCATGTAATATAGTCTACCTACACCATCACAATAAATCCATGTAATATAGTCTACCTACACCATCACAATAAATCCATGTAATATAGCCTACCTACACCATCACAATAAATCCATGTAATATAGTCTACCTACACCATCACAATAAATCCATGTAATATAGCCTACCTACACCATCACAATAAATCCATGTAATATAGTCTACCTACACCATCACAATAAATCCATGTAATATAGTCTACCTACACCATCACAATAAATCCATGTAATATAGCCTACCTACACCATCACAATAAATCCATGTAATATAGTCTACCTACACCATCACAATAAATCCATGTAATATAGTCTACCTACACCATCACAATAAATCCATGTAATATAGTCTACCTACACCATCACAATAAATCCATGTAATATAGTCTACCTACACCATCACAATAAATCCATGTAATATAGCCTACCTACACCATCACAATAAATCCTTGTAATATAGTCTACACCATCACAATAAATCCATGTAATATAGTCTACCTCACACCAGTCACAATAAATCCACGACAAGTCAAGTCAATATAGTCTGCCTACACCATCACAATAAATCCATGTAATATAGTCTACCTACACCATCACAATAAATCCATGTAATATAGCCTACACCATCACCATAAATCCATGTAATATAGTCTACTACACCATCACAATAAATCCATGTAATATAGTCTACTACACCATCACAATAAATCCATGTAATATAGTCTACCTACACCATCACAATAAATCCATGTAATATAGC
>NW_025762626.1:0-1438 GCF_021184085.1 Oncorhynchus gorbuscha
TAAAGGTGAAAAAAAAAAAAAGAGTTTTCAAATTTCGCCATAGATTTTGGATGTGATTCCGATTCGCTGGCCACTCCAGAACAGTCCAGCGTCTCTTCTTAACCACTCCTGGGTGCTTTTCGATGTGTGTTTGGAGTCCTTGTCGTGCTGGAAGACCTACAAACTTCAATTGAGACGCTTTTTTACACACCGGTTGAACATTGTACTACAAAACACCTGATAATGTGTTGATTTCACGATGCCTTGCACACCTTCCAAGGCCCCCAGCACCAGCAGCAGCGCCACGGCATTATCAAACTAGGTTTGATTGTAGGCAGGCTGTTCTTTCCTTGAATGAAAGTAGCTACGTTAAAGAAAACAGCCATTTTAAAGAAGGTTGGGAGAGGCTTAATGACCATTCTAACACAGGCTCGGTGAAGCTTGATAAAAAAAAACTAAAACCAATTGTTTCAGACACCCAGAGGAGCAGAGAACACTGAAAACAGGCCGGGTGATGTTAGATAACAGACCTACAACAACAGTTATAGGACATAATGTGGGTGGGTTCTGTAGCTCAGTTGGTAGAGCATGGCGCTTATGAGCAGGGTAGTGGGTTCGATCCCCGGGACCACCCATACATAGAATGTATGCACACATGACTGTAAGTCGCTTTGGATAAAAGCGTCTGCTAAATGGCATATATTTATTATTATTATATTATATATTATAATGGGAAAATGGGAGAACGGGACAACCAATATGGTTTACAACAACAGAGAGAGACAGTTTATAGCAAAGGGGTTAATAACGCCATACTGAAATGACTTCGGAGACATGGAGATGAATGAACATGGGATGTGTAATATACCAATACAATGTCTAGTTATGTTATTGACCCCTGTACGTGTGGTCAATGATAAAAAGCAGATGGCAAAAGTAGCTAATTGTAAATTCGATGGGAAGGCGTCTCATGGTTCACGGACGTAATGTAATAACAATACTAAAACCAAAGTTATCCTCATCCACACACAGCCATTCGGAACACCTACTCAGAACAGAGATATTCTGTAGACAGAGAGGTAACGTTACCCATCAAAAAGAGAGAAGTAAACAAGATCTTTAGGGCTAAGACATTTTATTTCTAGGTCGGTGGTTTTAAAAAAGACACATGGTGCAGCCTGAGCATTCTCCCATCAACACGGAGAGCTAAAATGTATCTTCTCATGGAAGACCCTGACACAGCAGCGGCGACCAGGGTTACAGAACTTTATCTTTCAGTTGAACTCATAAGCAGACGGAGAGGGACTGAAGACGTTCACTTTATGTGTGTCTGAAATGGCACCCTATTCCCTATGTAGTGTACTACTTTTTTTTTAACCAGAGCTCAGTCAACCCCTCTAAAGAGGACAGGTACGTTACTGAGAACACAAAGGCAAATCCAATAAAGGGAATGGGGTGC
>NW_025762627.1:0-1437 GCF_021184085.1 Oncorhynchus gorbuscha
TTTATGAAAACAGTAGCCCCTGGCAGGCAGGTATGGTAATAGGCATTTCATCCCCCCAGCATGGTAAAAAAAATAGGTACAACTTTTTCTTTTACATTTCATGGTTAAGTGTTTCTGGCATACAGTACCAGTCAAAGTTTGGACCCACCTACACATTCAATGGTTTCTACTTGGTAAAATAATAGTGAATACATCAAAACTGTGAAACAACACATTAAATAATTTAGTAACCAAAAAAAGTGTTAAACACATCAAAATAGATTTTTGAGATTCTTCAAAAATTAGATTCTTCAAAGTAGCCACCCTTTCCCTTGATGAAAGCTTTGCACATTCTTGGCATTCTCTCCACCAGCTTCATAATGTAGTCACCTGGAATGCATTTAAAATAAAAGGTGTGTCTTGTTGAAAGTTAATTTGTGAAATTTATTTCGTTCATAATGCATTTGAGTCAATCAGTTGTGTCGTCACATGGTAGGGGTGGTACACAGAATATAGCCCTATTTGGTAAAATACCAAGTCCATATTATGGCAAGAACAGCTCAAATAGGTAAAGAGAAGCAACAGTTAGTCATTACTTTAAGACATGAAGATCAGTCTTCAAGTGCATTCACAAAAACCATCAAGCACTAAGAAGAAACTTGCTCTCATTAGAACCGCCACAGGAAAGGAAGTGTCAGAGTTACCTCTGCTGCAGAGGATAAGTTCATTAGAGTTACCAGCCTCAATAAGTGCAGCCCAAATAAATGCTTCCTAAAGTTCAAGTAACAGACACATCTCAACATCAACTGTTCAGAGGAGCCTATGTGAATCAGGTATTCATTTTGATACCTTTATTTAACTAGGCATGTCAATTAAGAACAAATTTCTATTTTCAATGATGGCCTAGGAACAGTGGGTTAACTGCCTTGTTCAGGGGCAGAATGACAGATTTGTAACTTGTCAGCTCGGGATTTGAACTTGCAACCTTTGAGTTAGTAGTCCAACACACTAACCACTAGGCTACGCTGCCGCACCACCCTGGCGAAGAAACCACTACTAAAGGACACCAAGAAGAAGAAAATACTTGCGTGGGCCAAGAAACACAAGAAATGGACATTAGACCGGTGGAAATCTGTCTTTTGGTCTGATGAGTCCAAATTAGAGCTTTTTGGTTCCAAACGCTGTGTCTTTGTGAGACGCAGAGTAGGTGAATGGAGTATCTCCGCATATGTAGTTCCCACTGTGAAGCATGGAGGAGGAGGTGTGACAGTGTGGGGGTGCTTTGCTGGTGACACTGTTAGTGATTTATTTGGAATTCAACGTACACTTAACAAGCATGGCTAACACAGCATTCTGCAGTGATACGCCATCCCATCTGTGTTTTTCAACGGGAAAATGACCCAACACACCCCCAGGCTGTGTAAGGGCTATTTGACAAATAAAGAGAGTGATGGAGCT
>NW_025762628.1:0-1437 GCF_021184085.1 Oncorhynchus gorbuscha
ATAATCTAAGACTGCAAGGCCTGAGAATTATTGTGTCTGAATCTGCATTGCAAGATTGAAGGAAAGAGTATCTTTGTACTTGTTAAAAATCACTCGCTTCCTCATTCGGACAGGTTCACAATTTGATGTCTATTGTTGCATAGCAAAGTCTCTATGATGTCAAATAGGGATGTATCACATAGACTGCGTGGCCTAATGGATAAGGCGTCTGACTTCAAATCAGAAGATTGAGGATTTGAGTTCCTTCGTGGTTGTTTAATTTCATTAGCTCAGCAAATTTGAACATGTTTGCAATTTCCTGAAATAAGGCATTGGTTTTGTTGCTTTGAAAAGCTTGGACATTTTTGTTCAACTTTAATAATCTAAGACTGAAAGGCCTGAGAAATATTGTGTCTGAATCTGCATCGCAAGATTGAAGGAAAGAGTATCTTTCTACTTGTTAAAATATCACTCGCTTTCCTCATTCGGACAGGTCCACAATTTGATGTCTATTGTTGCATAGCAAAGTCTCTATGATGTCAAATAGGGACATGTTATCATCTAAGACTGCAAGGCCTGCGTGTCTGAATCTGCATCGCAAGATTGAAGGAAAGATATCTTTGTACTTGGCTTTCCTCATTGACAGGTTCACAATTTGAATGCAGCAAAGTCTCTATGATGTCAAATAGGGATGTATCACATAGACTGCGTGGCCTAATGGATTCTGACTTCAAATCAGAAGATCCTTCGTGGTTGTTTAATTTCATTAGCTCAGCAAATTTGAACATGTTTGCAATTTCCTGAAATAAGGCATTGGTTTTGTTGCTTTGAAAAGCTTGGACATTTTTGTTCAACTTTAATAATCTAAGACTGAAAGGCCTGAGAAATATTGTGTCTGAATCTGCATCGCAAGATTGAAGGAAAGAGTATCTTTCTACTTGTTAAAAATCACTCGCTTTCCTCATTCGGACAGGTCCACAATTTGATGTCTATTGTTGCATAGCAAAGTCTCTATGATGTCAAATAGGGATGTATCACATAGACTGCGTGGCCTAATGGATAAGGCGTCTGACTTCAAATCAGAAGATTGAGGATTTGAGTTCCTTCGTGGTTGTTTAATTTCATTAGCTCAGCAAATTTGAACATGTTTGCAATTTCCTGAAATAAGGCATTGGTTTTGTTGCTTTGAAAAGCTTGGACATTTTTGTTCAACTTTAATAATCTAAGACTGAAAGGCCTGAGAAATATTGTGTCTGAATCTGCATCGCAAGATTGAAGGAAAGAGTATCTTTCTACTTGTTAAAAATCACTCGCTTTCCTCATTCAGACAGGTCCACAATTTGATGTCTATTGTTGCATAGCGAAGTCTCTATGATGTCAAATAGGGATGTATCACATAGACTGCGTGGCCTAATGGATAAGGCGTCTTACTTCAAATCAGAAGATTGAGGATTTGAG
>NW_025762629.1:0-1436 GCF_021184085.1 Oncorhynchus gorbuscha
AAACCATCCTCTGCTACCAAGAATTCTGTTGATAAAAGGTGAGATGTTTAGGTGAGGCGAGTCGGTCAAGGATCAGTTCAGACGAGGAGCTAAAGAAGTTTGGCACCAATCTGCAGTTTATTCAGAGTAAAAGTATTGTACAGCGTATCGGGCTCTGTTCCTCGAACTCAGAAAGTCAGAAAAGAGAGCCCCCTAATTTAGACAGCATACATGTTTTATACAGTACAGAAAGTAGGTTGATTCTGGAAGGTCTGGTCTCGGGTTGGCCCCAGGCCGGGCGTTGTCTCTCCTTATTGGTCCAAGGTTGTTGTTGACATTGTTTCAAAATGTTCCCGCTTAATGTCTGTTTTGTGTTGCTCAATAGTTTGCATGTGTCAAAAAGCAGATACGCCCAAGATCCCTTGAGGCTTAATGCTGGGTGTGTGGTTCTAAAAGATCCTTGAGGCTTAATGCTGGGTGTGTGGTTCTAAAAGATCCCTTGAGGCTTAATGCTGGGTGTGTGGTTCTAAATGTGAATGTATCTGGGTGGGGTGTGTGTGCTTGTGTCTGCAAGTCAAGGCTGTGTCTCTTCCTCCCAATGTGTGGGTGCACGTCTTATCTGTGTGTCCTCGGCAGTTAGTGTGTGTGTGTGTGTGTGTTCCTGTCATCAGCAGTTATGTCCTCACAAGATGCAGCTTCTCCAGTCTTGTGGTTTGGCCCTCTTCCTGTTTTCGTGACTATGTGTGGAAACATTTGCAGAGGCGCACCCAAAACAGTTACAGCAACATTATAGCAAACATATTAGTAGTCTCCGTTTGGTTATGCCCTTCGTTGCTAAGTGCTGAAGCATTAGATATAGAGGCCTGTTACGGCCTTCAAGCATAGGTATGGTTATCAAAGTATTATCTACAACAGTTAAATAATTATGATTTCCTACTAAAGTCTTACCTAAAGATATCCACTATAAACACATTGGGATCCATTACTGACCGCAGCACTGCCGAAAACAAAGCACTGTAACCTGATAAGTGATCGTCACAGGATGTATTTTATGTTCCAAGATGGATGCATTGTAACGGATCCATTTTTACCAAAAACCCACAGAGACAATGTCTGTCCCTCAAAACGACAAGAGCACTTAACTGAGTGAATCAAGTATGGGTATAGGGTGGGAAATAACAAGTACAAACCACGGCAAGCAAAAAAAAAGTGACATTTGAGAGAAATTGTGTCCAAAATTTGTGGGATCTTTTATTTCGGCTCATGAAACATGGGACCAACATTTTACATGTTGCGTTTATATTTATGGTCATGTATACTTGACATAGCACAGTCCTATTGTCTATAATATATCATATTGTCTATAATATATCATATTGTATATAATATATCCTAATGTATATAATATATCATATTGTATATAATATATCCTAATGTATATAATATATCATATTGTC
>NW_025762631.1:0-1436 GCF_021184085.1 Oncorhynchus gorbuscha
CACAAATGGCCAGCGATCAAGCGTCAGGATCAAATACAGTCCTGGGCGTGGTTAGGCGATTAGACTGTTAATCTAAAGGTTGGTGGTTCGAGCACCCAGGGACGACAGTTCTCAGCTTGTTGTGCTCCATGATGTGGATATGACAAGTCTCTGTGGTCCAATTGGTTGGTGAGTTTGACTTTAATTTAAAAGTTGGTGATTTGAGCCCACCCAGGATGCTGTCCTTCTGTTTCTAGTGATATGGAAGACCTTCCTGGGCCTTACAGCAAGCTTGCTTTTGACTCATGTGTTTCCTGTTGTCACATGATTGGTGTGTTGTCGAACATGAAAGATGACAAGTTGCTATACCTACTGGTAAAATGGCTGTCAATGGTCTCTGATCTTCTGTTACTCAATAGCTTGGATCATTCTGTGTTCTCCAAGAAAACATGTAATTTATTCTTATTAATCTGGATTGTATGACAACGTGAATGATGTCAATCTGGCATGAATAACCTTAGTATTTATATTTATCTCGCGAGAAGGACAATGTTTGTCCAGTGTGTTTGTGTGTATATGTACGCCTATACGCCATGAAAGTGACTTGCCACTTCATCATTCTTCCAGAGTCAGTCCCCTTATTATTTTGAATAGGCTTGGCGATTATATATTACATTTGTGAAAATGCAGTTGTTTACAATATATATTTATCAGAATATATTTGAGATTGTGGCTGAATTTACTCCTGCCAGATGCCTTTCAATATAATGTTGCGCTGACGAACATTGCGCTACATTTTTGCCCTTTTAAGGCCATTCAAAAAGCTAACAAATATTAGAAAACTACAGGTCTACTTCCTTGAAAATGTTGCTGCACCTTCGATGCACGTTAACACAACCATTGGAACAAAGTGTTGTTGTTTCGTAAACTCCATGTACAGTTGGATGAGAGCACAAATGGCCAGCGATCAAGCGTCAGGGTCAAATACACCACAAGTCTCTGTGGCGCAATTGGTTAGCCAGACTGATCTAGTGTTGGTGGTTCGAGCCCACCCAGGGACGACAGTTCTCAGTTTGTTGTGCTCCATGATGTGGATATGACAAGTCTCTGTGGTCCAATTGGTTGGTGAGTTTGACTCTTAATTTAAAAGTTGGTGATTTGAGCCCACCCAGGGATGCTGTCCTTCTGTTTCTAGTGATATGGAAGACCTTCCTGGCCTTAAAGTAAGCTTGCTTTTGACCTGCTGTGTTTCCTGTTGTCATGTGATTGGTGTGTTGTCGAACATGAAAGATGACAAGTTGCTATACCTACTGGTAAAATGGCTGTCAATGGTCTCTGATCTTCTGCTACTCAATAGCTTGATCATTCTGTGTTCTCCAAGGAACATATAATTTATTCTTATTAATCTGGATAGTATGACAACGTAAATGATGTCAATCTGGCATGAATAACCTTAG
>NW_025762632.1:0-1436 GCF_021184085.1 Oncorhynchus gorbuscha
GGTTATGGTTAGGTCTGGTACTCTACAGGGTTATGGTTAGGTCTGGTACTCTACAGGGTTATGGTTTAGGTCTGGTCTACAGGGTTGCAGGGTGGTTAGGTCTGGTACTCTACAGGGTTATGGTTAGGTCTGGTACTCTACAGGATTATGGTTAGGTCTGGTACTCTACAGGGTTATGGTTAGGTCTGGTACTCTACAGGGTTATGGTTTAGGTCTGGTACTCTACAGGGAAGGTTATGGTTAGGGTTATGGTTAGATCTGGTACTCTACAGGGGTTATGGTTAGGTCTGGTCTGGGGTTGTGGTTAGATCTGGTACTCTACAGGGTTATGGTTAGGTCTGGTACTCTACAGGGTTATGGTTAGGTCTGGTACTCTACAGGGTTATGGTTAGGTCTGGTACTCTGCAGGGTTATGGTTACAAGGGTTATGGTTAGATCTGGTACTCTACAGAGTTATGGTTAGGTTATGGTTAGATCTGGTGCTCTACAGGGTTATGGTTAGATCTGGTACTCTACAGGGTTATGGTTAGGTTATGGTTAGATCTGGTACTCTACAGGGTTATGGTTAGGTTGGCGGTTAGATCTGGTACTCTACAGGGTTATGGTTAGGTCTGGTTTTCTACAGGGTTATGGTTAGGTCTGGTACTGTACAGGGTTATGGTTAGATCTGGTACTCTACAGGGTTATGGTTAGGGTTATGGTTAGATCTGGTACTCTACAGGGTTATGGTTAGGGTTATGATTAGATCTGGTACTCTACAGGGTTATGGTTAGGTCTGGTACTCTACAGGGTTATGTCAGGGTCTGGTACCTACAGGGTTATGGTTAGTCTGGTACTCTACAGGGTTATGGTTAGGTCTGGTACCTCCATGAGGGTTATGGTTAGGGTTATGGTTAGAGCTGGTACTCTACAGGGTTATCTGGTCTAAGGGTTATGGTTAGGTCTGGTACTCTACAGGGTTATGGTTAGGGTTATGGTTAGGTCTGGTACTCTACAGAGTTATGGTTAGGTCTGGTACTCTACAGGGTTATGGTTAGGTCTGGTACTCTACAGGGTTATGGTTAGGTCTGGTACTCTACAGGGTTATGGTTAGGTCTGGTCTACAGGGTTATGGTTAGATCTGGTACTCTACAGGGTTATGGTTAGGTTATGGTTAGATCTGGTACTCTACAGGGTTATGGTTAGGGTTATGGTTAGGTCTGGTACTCTACAGGGTTATGGTTAGGTCTGGTACTCTACAGGGTTATGGTTAGGTCTGGTACTCTACAGGGTTATGGTTAGGTCTGGTACTCTACAGGGTTATGGTTAGGTCTGGTACCTAGCTAGGGTTAGTGGTTAGGTCTGGTACTCTGCAGGGTTATGGTATAGGTCTGGTACTCTGCAGGGTTGTGGTTAGGTCTGGTACTCTACAGGGTTATGGTTAGGTCTGGTACTCT
>NW_025762633.1:0-1433 GCF_021184085.1 Oncorhynchus gorbuscha
GTGTGAGGTTGAATGTCATCATTATAGGTAGTGTAATGAAGAGGTGTGAGGTTGAATGTCATCATTATAGGTAGTGTATTGAAGAGGGTGTGAGGTTGAATGTCATCATTATAGGTAGTGTATTGAAGAAGGGTGTGAGGTTGAATGTCATTCATTATAGGTAGTGTATTGAAGAGGGTGTGAGGTTGAATGTCATCATTATAGGTAGTGTATTGAAGGGGGTATGAGGTTGAATGTCATCATTATAGGTAGTGTATTGAAGAGGGTGTGAGGTTGAATGTCATCATTATAGGTAATGTATTGAAGAGGGTGTGAGGTTGAATGTCATCATTATATGTAGTGTATTGAAGAGGGTGTGAGGTTGAATGTCATCATTATAGGTAGTGTATTGAAGAGGGTGTGAGGTTGAATGTCATCATTATAGGTAGTGTATTGAAGAGGGTGTGAGGTTGAATGTCATCTCCATTATAGGTAGTGTATTGAAGGGGGTGTGAGGTTGAATGTCATCATTATAGGTAGTGTATTGAAGAGGGTGTGAGGTTGAATGTCATCATTATAGGTAGTGTATTGAAGAGGGTGTGAGGTTGAATGTCATCATTATAGGTAGTGTATTGAAGAGGGTGTGAGGTTGAATGTCATCATTATAGGTAGTGTATTGAAGAGGGTGTGAGGTTGAATGTCATCATTATAGGTAGTGTATTGAAGAGGGTGTGAGGTTGAATGTCATCATTATAGGTAGTGTATTGAAGAGGTGTGAGGTTGAATGTCATCTCCATTATAGGTAGTGTATTGAAGGGGGTGTGAGGTTGAATGTCATCATTATAGGTAATGTATTGAAGAGGGTGTGAGGTTGAATGTCATCTCCATTATAGGTAGTGTATTGAAGAGGGTGTGAGGTTGAATGTCATCATTATAGGTAGTGTATTGAAGAGGGTGTGAGGTTGAATGTCATCATTATAGGTAGTGTATTGAAGAGGGTGTGAGGTTGAATGTCATCATTATAGGTAGTGTATTGAAGAGGGTGTGAGGTTGAATGTCATCATTATAGGTAGTGTATTGAAGAGGGTGTGAGGTTGAATGTCATCATTATAGGTAGTGTATTGAAGAGGGTGTGAGGTTGAATGTCATTCCATTATAGGTAGTGTATTGAAGAGGTGTGAGGTTGAATGTCATCTCCATTATAGGTAGATGTATTGAAGAGGGTGTGAGGTTGAATGTCATCTCCATTATAGGTAGTGTATTGAAGAGGGTGTGAGGTTGAATGTCATCATTATAGGTAGTGTATTGAAGAGGTGTGAGGTTGAATGTCATCATTATAAGGTAGTGTATTAGAAGAGGGTGTGAGGTTGAATGTCATCATTATAGAGTAGTGTATTGAAGAGGGTGTGAGGTTGAATGTCATCATTGTAGGTAGTGGCTGAAGAGGGTGAAGT
>NW_025762634.1:0-1430 GCF_021184085.1 Oncorhynchus gorbuscha
TTTTACCTGATCACTTGGAACCTCTTACAGCTGATCTAAATTCTAAACGCTATCAGTCCATGTTCTAAAAACATGATTACATTTGGTAGTGCTTGAAGGCATACTTTATGATTGTTTAAGGGTTTTAATGTAGCTTAGTTTATGCACTGTTAATAACTAATAGTTACACGAGCACACTATATCTACCAATGAGTTATAACGGTTTACTATAAACTTTATATTAGGAAATAAGCATATAAATTCTTTATGAACCATTTATACATTATATCTAAATGTAAAGTGTTGCCTTGAATGGTACTCTAAACCCTAGATTGTGGTGAATGTGACTGCATTGGTTTCCCATGGGTCTATACCGTAGTCATGTGATCGGCCCATCTGACTTAAGCGGCCGTGTGTTTTTTCTCAGGAGTGACTCGCCACCCTTTAGTAACAATCGTTCCTGATGTTAAACCCATCAGAAGTCTCCCTGTGCCACGGGATCTCTCTATTAATCTCCCGTGTGTGTGTGTGTGTGTGTGTCAGGGGTGAGGGTAAGCCATGGGAAAAGGGAATACCTGAGTGGATTACTGTGATCCCAAGGACACTTTGTGTGGGCCATTCAAGTTCACATTTCTTTTTAATTGACTGACCTTTGGTGTTCTTTTCTCTTTAACTGGGCATTAGAACGACCCTCACAGCTCACTACGCTGGTTTACAAACACCAGAGCTATGTTTGAATACCCATACTAACATACTGTATACTACATGCTTAATTAGAATATACTACATACTATATACTATTAAACGAACGGTATCCTTACAGTTGAGCGTACTAAAGCTTCACCTGTGTACCGGAAGTTGATGCTGTTGCTTGGCAACCCCTTGCTATTTTGTTAGTATAACAAATTACTAGCGAGACATTTTACGACTTTGAGTGTGTTATTAAATTCAATCTGGAGTGCCAGAGTGCGCTCTGGGCATTCGTAAATTCAGAGCGTTGTCGGATTGTCTGTTCGGAGCGCACACTGCCAGGCAGTGTCACCGGACGCTCTGGCCGGGAGTAGGGTTGATCCGAGCGTTCTGACCTCATAACGGCAGTCAAGCACCCAAGATAACTGGCTAGCTTGCTAGCTACTTCCAGATACAAATGAGAGAACACCCAACTCTGACCATTTTATTCCCCCTAGCAGAGCTGGTTAGGCTGTTTTCATGTTATCCCGAGTGTTGGCAACTAACTGTACTGCTGTCAACAAATTGAGTTACACTTTTTTACTGACACCGGCCATAGACAACTGGTGTTGAGTGTTCGTAAATTCATCAGTTATTCTGTGCTCTGGCACCCTCAGACGAGAGTCTGAAATCGGAGTAGAGCATTTAAGAATGCACCTGAATGTCCATTGAGAAAGCACAATGACTATACCACTTAGCTAAACTAATAATGACGGGAATAA
>NW_025762635.1:0-1428 GCF_021184085.1 Oncorhynchus gorbuscha
TCAGACCTGAGGGTTCAGACCTGAGCCAACTCTCCCTGTTAATCGTGAAGAGCAATTGCAGTGGGAGAGGCTGCACCACTTGGAGAATTGGACATGGGAGGAGGAATTAGACGGGAAAGGACCCTGGGCTCAGCCTGGAGAATATCGCCGTCCCAAGGAAGAAATATATGCGGATAAAGCGGAGAGGCGCTGGTATGAGGAGGCAGCACGGCGACGCGGTTGGAAGCCCGAAAAGCAGCCCCCAAAAAATATTGGGGGGAGGCTAGAAGGGAGTATGGCTATGCCAGGTAGGAGACCTGCGCAAACTCCCTGTGCTCACCGTTGGGCTAGAGAGACCTGGCAGGCACCGTGTTATACTATGGTGCGCACGGTGTTTCCAGTGCGGGTGCATAGCCAGGTGCGGCACATATCAGCCCTTCCTATTGGCCGGGCTAGAGTGGGCATCGAGCCAGGTAAGCTTGGGCAGGCTCGGTGCTCAAGAGCTCCAGTGCGCCTGCACGGTCCGGTCTATCCAGAGCCACCTCCACACATCAGTCCTCCGGTAGCAGCTCCCGCACCAGGCTTCCTGTGCGTGTCCTCAATCCTGTAGCACCAGTTCCAGCACCACGCACCAGGCCTTCTGTGTGCCTCGCCTGTTCAGCGCAGCCAGTGCTTTTCTCCTCTCCGGCGCTGCCGGAGTCTCCTGTCTGTCCAGCGCCACCAGTGCTACCAGTCGGCCCAGCGCGTCCAGTGCGCATCGCCTGTTCAGCGCAACCAGAGCTGTTCTCTTCTCCTGCGCTATCGGAGTCTCCCGCTTGTTTAGCGCAACCAGAGCTGTTCTCTTCTCCTGCGCTATCGGAGTCTCCCGCTTGTTTAGCGCAACCAGAGCTGTTCTCCTCTCCGGGCTTCCCCTCGGTACCGGGCTGCTTCGGTCCCGGGCTGCTTCGGTCCCGGGCTGCCCCTCTGTCCCGAGTTGCCCCTCTGTCCCGAGCTGCCCCTCTGTCCCGAGCTGCCCCTCTGTCCCGAGCTGCCCCTCTGTCCCGAGCTGCCCCTCTGTCCCGAGCTGCCCCTCTGTCCCGAGCTGCCCCTCGGTCCCGAGCTGCCCCTCGGTCCCGAGCTGCCCCTCGGTCCCGAGCTGCCCCTCAGTTATGTGGGGATCAGGGTGAGGACTATTAGGCCATGGTCGGCGGAGAAGGTGGATTATCCTAGGACGCGTAGGGGAGGAACTAGGACATTTATGGAGTGGGGTCCACGTCCCGAGCCAGAACCGCCACCATGGACAGACGCCCACCCGGACCCTCCCTATGCTCTTGAGGTGCGTCCTGGAGTCCGCACCTTAGGGGGGGGGGGGTTCTGTCACGCCTTGGTCATTATATTTTGTGTTTTTGTTATATGTTTGGGTAGGCCAGGGTGTGACATGGGTTTATATGTTGTTTTTCGTATTGGGGT
>NW_025762636.1:0-1428 GCF_021184085.1 Oncorhynchus gorbuscha
AGACCGTGCGCAGATCATGATATTCCTCCGGCACTCCTGTCAAATCGCCAGGTTCCTCCTGAGAAGTGGGGACAGAAGAAATGGGAGGATGGCAGACATTAAACACTTCACATGACAAGAAACGTTCCAGGATAGGATAGAATTACTAGACCAATTAATAGAAGGATTATGACATACTAGCCAGGGATGACCCAAAACAACAGGTGTAAAGGTGAGCGAAAAATCAAAAAGAAATAGTCTCACTGTGGTTACCAGATACTGTGAGGGTTAAAGGTAGTGTCTCAAATCTGATACTGGGAAGATGACTACCATCTAAGGCGAACATGGGCGTAGGCTTGTCTAACTGTCTGAAAGGAATGTCATGTTTCCGAGCCCATGCTTCGTCCATGAAACAACCCTCAGCCCCAGAGTCTATCAAGGCACTGCATGTAGCACCGAACCGGTCCAGCGTAGATGGACCGACATAGTAGTACAGGATCTAGATGGAGAGACCTGAGTAGTAGCGCTCACCAGTAGCCCTCCGCTTACTGATGAGCTCTGGCTTTTACTGGACATGAATTGACAAAATGTCCATCAAATCCATAATAGAGGCACAGGCGGTTGGTGATCCTCCGTTCCCTCTCCTTAGTCGAGATGCGAATACCTCCCAGCTGCATGGGCTCAGTCTCTGAGCCAGAGGGAGAGATGGTTGCGATGCGGAGCAGGAAACACCGTTGACGCGAGCTCTCTTCCACGAGCTTGGTGACGAAGATCTACCCCGTCGTTCTATGCGGATGGCGAGCAATCAAAGAGTCCACACTGGAAGGAACCTCCCGGGAGAGAATCTCATCTTTGACCACTGCGTGAGTCCCTCCAGAAAACGGCGAGCAGCGCGGCTCGTTCCAGTCACTAGAGGCAGCAAGTGCGAAACTCCACTCAGAGTAATCCGTTATGGATCGATCACCTTGGCATGGAAGCCAGGGCCCTAGAAGCCTCCCTACCAAAAAGCTGAACGGTCAAAAACCCGAATCATCTCCTCTACTTTAAAGTTCTGGTAATTGTTTGAACAATCAGCCCTTGCCTCCCAGATAGCTGTGCCTCTCGAGCCCGGCCAGTAAGGAGTGAAATAGCGTAAAAACAGCCCGAGCTCTCTCTAGAGTATGTGTTGGGTTGGAGAAGAACACAATATCACACTGGGTGAAAGGGCGGCACTCCTTGGAAGGCTGCCCGGAGTAGCAGGTGGGTTATTAACCCTAGGTTCCGGAGGCTCGGCAGACCAGGAAGTAACAGGTGGCACGAGGCCAGACTCTGGAACTGTCCAGAGAGGTCGGAAACCTGAGCGGCCAGGTTCTCCATGGCATGACGAGCAGCAGACAATTCCTGCTCGTGTCTGCCGAGCATGGCTCCTTGGATCTCGACGGCAGTGTTACGAGCGTCTGTAGTCGCTGG
>NW_025762637.1:0-1427 GCF_021184085.1 Oncorhynchus gorbuscha
ATTCATTTAAGATTATACATAATCATGGTAGCGGCCACATTAATGTAGAAATATTTAGAAACATATTCTATTCTTATTTCCAATAAAAGTGACTGCAAAATGACACAATACATTATTTATCGTTTACGGAAATCACATTCTCTGAAAACGCTGTCGGCGTTTAAAAGTCGATCTCAGTGCACAGGTTGTTTTTTTGTTTGTTTCAATCCCGACCCCATGTTCTTCCATGCATCAGAGGACTTTAACCCCAACCCTCCTATCAGGGACACCCATCAACCACCCAGTCTCCTGTCTATGGACCCAACAACCATGTAATGTTGATAGTTAACTTACATGTGTGGCCCTTAAGAGTATGTGTGTGTGTGCGCATGTGTATGTGTGTGCGCGCGCATAGGAAACCAGTCTACTCCACCAGGATCAACTCATTAAGAGCCAGACAGATTCAATTAAGGGAATAAATAATTACCTCTGGTCCAACAACACACATCTCGGGTGAAATAACAACACATAGTTACCATCCCAGACGGTCAACCACTCACCACATGAAACATGAATACAAAACTGTACATTAAACTAGCAAATAAATCAAGCTCGTACTAGTATTTAATTTATTGTGTCTGAAATGGAGATCATGTTCCAGCAACTACAGAGATCTGAGGCCTGTAGGGAGATCATGCTCCAGGCTGGTTCATGCTGATCAGGATTTTATGTCTCTGATCATGAGGAAACACTTCTCTTCGGAAAACAAACTTCTCGCGGCATGCTTGTTAGGCGCATTAAACTTGTTAAGTGTTGAGAATTTAGTCCGCAAATTGAACTTAAGTAGAATAAGTTAATAAGTTTCAAATGAACCTTGTTGAGTTGTTCGAATACATGTTCCACCATGCCCTGCCCAGCTGGATAAATAGAACTGGAGGGACTCACAGGGAGTATAGCTTTCATTTCATACACGGGCATGAGGCTGCCATCGCCTATAGTTCAACCTTCCCTAACTGTGTGTGTGTGTGTGTGTGTATGTGTGTTTGTGTGTGCATGCAATCATGTGTGACCAGGATGTACTGCTCTGTGAGCCTTAACTGTGGGTATGGAAACAAAAGGACAGACGGTTATTCTTTTGACTGAGATCAGGGAGAAATAGAACATTGCCTTTTAATCTCGGTTGAGTCAATGGAATTCTCTACAGTGTAATATCCACACACACACACACACACACACACACACACACACACACACACACACACACACACACACACACACACACACACACACACACACACACACACACACACACACACACACACACACACACACGATCCTGTGGTCTGATGGCCTGGTAAAGGCATCTATAGCTCTGTAAAATAAAAATGAGGTAGTGCATTACATTGTGGAAGAACAGAAAAAGGAACCTTATTTAACATACAAACCCA
>NW_025762638.1:0-1425 GCF_021184085.1 Oncorhynchus gorbuscha
AGGGTTTAAATACAATCAGGGGAAACGAGGCACAGGTGCAAATAATAATGGGGATCAAGGGAAAACAAAAGGTCAAAAAGCACAATGGGGGCATCTAGTGACCAAAAACCGGAACAACCCTGGCCAAATCCTGACAGGTACTCACAGGGTTCAATTCTCGGGCCGACTTTTCTTCTCTGTATATATCAATGATGTTGCTCTTGCTGCGGGTGATTCTCTAATCCACCTACACAGATGACACAATTCTTGTACACATCTGCCCTTATTTGGACACTGTGTTAACTATCCTCCAAACAAGCTTCAATGCCATACTACACTCCTTCCATGGCCTCCAACTGCTCTAAACGCTAGTAAAACCAAATGGATCCTTTTCAACCGCTTGCTGCCCGCACCCGCCGGCCCCCAACTACCCTGGACGGTTCTGACCTAGAATATGTGGACAACTACAAATACCTAGGTGTCTGGCTAGACTGTAAACTCACCTTCCAGACTCATACCACCCACCACTGCGACTTGCATGCTCTAGTCGGCTGGCCCTCACTACATATTCATCGCCAGACCCACTGGCTCCAGGTCATCTACAAGTCCATGCTAGGTACAGCTCCGCCTTATCTCAGTTCACTGGTCACGATGGCAACACCCATCCGCAGCACGCGCTCCAGCAGGTGTATCTCACTGATCATCCCTAAAGCCAACACCACATTTGGCCGCCTTTCGTTCCAGTACTCTGCTGCCTGTGACTGGAACGAACTGCAAAAATCGCTGAAGTTGGAGACTTTTATCTCCCTCACCAACTTCAAACATCAGCTATCCGAGCAGCTAACCGATCGCTGCAGCTGTACATAGTCTATTGGTAAATAGCCCATCCATTTTCACCTACCTCATCCCCATACTGTTTTGATTGTTATGCAGGTGAATGAGGACCCAAAAGCGACTTGGCGAGTCTTTAATCCAGTAAAGTAAAATACAATCAAAAAACACAATTTCCACTCGTAATGACGAGAACCGACTGGAGACTCGATCTTGAACAGCAGGTTGCCTCGGGAAGGCACTTGAACTTAGCAGACTCAGACACCTGCTCACCACGCAGCATCTGAGGGAAACACGACACGACAGGGCGATACATAGACACAGCACGGTGAACAATAGACAAGGATCCGACAGGACAGGAACGGAAAACAAGGGAAGAAATAGGGACTCTAATCAGGGGAAAAGATAAGGAACAGGTGGGGAAGACTAAATGATTGATTAGGGGAATAGGAACAGCTGGGAGCAGGAACGGAACGATAGAGAGAAGAGAGAGAGGAAGGGAGAGAGAAAAAGGGGAACGAACCTAAAAGACCAGCAGGGGAAAATGAACAGAGGGAAAAGCAAAATGACAAGACAATCTAAGACAAAACATGACATTGATACTGTTTTTTATTT
>NW_025762639.1:0-1424 GCF_021184085.1 Oncorhynchus gorbuscha
GATGACCAGGATGTTCTCTGTTTAGTGAGTCCTCCAGATCAGAGGCAGTAGAGATGACCAGGGATGTTCTCTGTTTAGTGAGTCCACCAGATCAGAGGCAGTAGGGATGACCAGAGATGTTCTCTGTTTAGCGAGTCCTCCAGATCAGAGGCAGTAGGGATGAACAGGGATGTTCTCTGTTTAGTGAGTCCTCCAGATCAGAGGCAGTAGGGATGAACAGGGATGTTCTCTGTTTAGTGAGTCCTCCAGATCAGAGGCAGTAGGGATGAACAGGGATGTTCTCTGTTTAGTGAGTTCTCCAGATCAGAGGCAGTAGGGATGAACAGGGATGCTCTCTGTTTAGTGAATCCTCCAGATCAGAGGCAGTAGGGATGACCAGGGATGTTCTCTGTTTAGTGAGTTCTCCAGATCAGAGGCAGTAGGGATGAACAGGGATGCTCTCTGTTTAGTGAATCCTCCAGATCAGAGGCAGTAGGGATGACCAGGGATGTTCTCTGTTTAGTGAGTTCTCCAGATCAGAGGCAGTAGGGATGAACAGGGATGTTCTCTGTTTAGTGAGTCCACCAGATCAGAGGCGGTAGAGATGTTTAGTGAGTCCATCAGATCAGAGGCTGTAATTATGACCAGGAATGTTCTCTGTTTAGGTGAACAATAGGTAAGTAAATAAATAAAAACAACAGTAAAAAGACAGTGAAAAAAAACTGTAGGAAGGGTATATACAGTAACGAGGCTACATACAGACACCGGTAAGTCGGGCTGATTGAGGTAGTATGTACATGTAGATATAGTTAAAGTGACTATGCATATACTGTATGATGAACAGAGAGTAGCAGTAGCGTAAAAGAGGGGTTGGCGGGTGGTGGGACACGATGCAGATAGCCCGGTTAGCCAATGTGCGGGAGCACTGGTTGGTCTGGCCAATTGAGGTAGTATGTACATGAATGTATAGTTAAAGTGACTATGCATATATGATAAACAGAGAGTAGCAGCAGTGTAAAAGAGGGGTTAGGGGGGGTACACAATGCAAATAGTCCGGGTAGCCATTTCATTACCTGTCCAGGAGTCTTATGGCTTGGGGGTAAAAACTGTTGAGAAGCCTTTTTGTCCTAGACTTGGCACTCCGGTACCGCTTGCCATGCGGTAGTAGAGAGAACAGTCTATGACTTGGGTGGCTGGGGTCTTTGACAATTTTTAGGGTCTTCCTCTAACACCGCCTGGTGTAGAGTTCCTGGATGGCAGGCATCTTAGCCTCAGTGATGTACTGGGCCGTATGCACTACCCTCTATAGTGCCTTGTGGTCAGAGGCAGAGCAATTGCCATACCAGACAGTGATGCAACCAGTCAGGATGCTCTCTATGTTGCAGCTGTAGAACCTTTTGGTGAGGGAATAGGCTTTGTCGTGCCCTCTTCACGACTGTCTTGGT
>NW_025762640.1:0-1423 GCF_021184085.1 Oncorhynchus gorbuscha
TACAGCCTATCTGGTGAAACTACACAGAGACAGGAACAATCACCCACGAAATACAAAGTGAAACCCAGGCTACCTAAATACGGTTCCCCATCAGAGACAACAAGAATCACCTGACTCTGATGGAGAACCGCCTCAGGCAGCCAAGCCTATACTAGACACACCCCTAATCAACCACAATCCCAATGCCTACAAAAACCCCAATACGACAATACAATAAACCCATGTCACACCCTGGCCTGAACAAATAATTAAAGAAAACTCAAAATACTAAGACCAAGGCGTGACAGTTATACCAGCTCAGTCAGGAGGAATGGGCCAGAATTCACCCCAACTTGAGGAAGGCTACCCGAAACGTTTGACCCAAGTTAAACAATTTAAAGGCAAGGAAACCAAATACTAATTGAGTGTATGTAAATGTCTGACCTACTGGGAATGTGATGAAAGAAATAAAAGCTAAAAATAAATCATTCTCTCTACTATTATTCTGAAATTTCACATTCTTAAAATAAAGCGGTGATACTAACTGACCTAAGACAGGAATTCTTCATTGAATAGGATTAAATGTCAGGAATTGTGAAAAATGGTTTAAATGTATTTGGCTAAGGTGTATGTAAACTTCCAACTCAACTGTATATATATATATATATATATATATATATATATATATATATATATATATATATATATATAGTGTTCTTATAAAGTATTCGGCCCCTTGAACTTTGCGACCTTTGCCACATTTCCAGGCTTCAAACATAAAGATATAAAACTGTATTTTTGTGAAGAATCAACAAAAAAGTAGGACACAATCATGAAGTGGAACGACATTTATTGATATTTCAAACTTTTTTAACAAATCAAAAACTGAAAAATTAAATTGTGCAAAGATTCAGCTCCCCTTAAGTTAATACTTTGTAGCGCCACCTTTTGCTGCGATTACAGCTGTAAGTCACTTGGGTATGTCTCTATCAGTTTTGCACATCGAGAGACTGAATTTTTTTTTCCATTCCTCCTTGCAAAACAGCTCGAGCTCAGTGAGGTTGGATGGAGAGCATTTATGAACAGCAGTTTTCAGTTCTTTCCACAGATTCTCGAATGGATTCAGGTCTGGACTTTGACTTGGCCATTCTAATACCTGGATATGTTTATTTTGAACCATTCTATTGTAGATTTTGCTTTATGTTTTGGATCATTGTCTTGTTGAACATTGAAATTCTATCTTCCAGTCTCAGGTCTTTGCAGACTCCATCAGGTTTTCTTCCAGAATGGTCCTGGTATTTGTTCACCATCTTCCCATCAATTGGAAGCAAAAAGTTGGCGCTTACAAAGTATTAACTTAAGGGGCTGAATCATTTTGCACGCCTAATTTTTCAGTTTTTGATTTGTTAAAAAGTTTGAAATATCCAATAAATGTCGTTCCACT
>NW_025762641.1:0-1422 GCF_021184085.1 Oncorhynchus gorbuscha
CCTCTACACCAGGCAGTGTCAGAGGAAGATTGTCAAAGATCCCAGCCACCCCAGTCATAGACTGCTCTCTCGACTACCGCATGGCAAGCAGTACCGGGGTGCCAAGTCTAGGACAAAAAGGCTTCTCAACAATGTTTACCACCAAGTCATAATATTCCTGAACAGGTAATCAAATTGCTACCCAGACTATTTGCATTGTGTGCTTCCCCCCAACCCCTCTTTTACACTGCTGCTACTCTGTGTTTATCTTATATGCATAGTCACTTTAACTATACATTCATGTACATACTACGTCAATTGGCCCGACCAACCAGCACCCCTGCACATTGGCTAACAGAACTTTCTGCATTGTGTCCCACCACCCGCCAACCCGTCTTTTTACGCTTCTGCTACTCTCTGTTCATCATATATGCATAGTCACTTTAACAACACCTACATGTACATACTACCTCAATAAGCCTGACTAACAGGTGTCTGTATGTGGCCTTGCTACTCTTTTTTCAAATGTCTTTTTACTGTTGTTTTATTTCTTTACTTAGTTACACATACCTTTTTTCGTGCCATTGGTTAGAACCTGTAAGTTAGCATTTCACTGTAAGGTCTACACCTGTTGTATTCGGCGCACATGACAAATACACTTTGATTTGATTTGATTTGACTGCCGCGTTTCAGAAAGAAAGGTCTTTGTTTCTGGCCATTTTGAGCCTGTAATCAAACCCTACAAATGCTGAAGCTCCAGATACTCAACTTGTCTAAAGAAGGCAAGGTTTATTGCTTATTTAATCAGGACAACAGTTTTCAGCTGTGCTAACATAATTGCAAAAGGGTTTTCTAACGATCAATTAGCCTTTTAAAATGATAAACTTGGATTAGCTAACACAACGTGCCATTGGAACAGAGGAGTGATGGTTGCTGACAATGGGCCTCTGTACGCCTATGTAGATATTCCATAAAAAATCTGCCGTTTCCAGCTACAAAAGTAATTTACAACATTAACAATGTCTACACTGTATTTCTGGTCAAGTTGATGTTACTTTAAGCCCTTTAAAACTTTTGAACAGTAATGTATATATATATACTGTACATGTTCCAGTCGACACACATTACACAAAAAAACGGTGCCATCTAACCTAAAAGGGTTCTTCAGCTGTTCCCATAGGAGAACCCTTCAAAGAACCCTTGTTGGTTCCAAGTATAATCATTTTGGGTTCCACGTAGAACCCTTTCCACAGAGGGCTCTACGTGGAACCTCAAAATGGTTCTTCATTGAAGCAAATGTGGTTCTCCTTGGAACCAAAATATGTTCTCCTACAGGGACAGCCAAATAGCTGTTCTGGAACCTTTTTTGTAAGAGTAAATGGTAAATATATTTTCAATACATTTGGGCCCATAATACAAGAGTCAAATTTTGACAGAATGCTA
>NW_025762642.1:0-1421 GCF_021184085.1 Oncorhynchus gorbuscha
GTCAAATACAACACAAGTCTCTTTGGCGCAATTGGTTAGCGCGTTAGACTGTTATTCTAACGGTTGGTGGTTCGAGCCCACCCAGGGACGACAGTTCTCAGGTTGTTGTGCTCCATGATGTGGATATGACAAGTCTCTGTGGTGCAATTGGTTGGTGAGTTAGACTCTTAATTTAAAAGTTGGTGATTTGAGCCCACCCAGGAATGCTGTCTCTCTGTTTCTAGTGATATGGAAGACTTTCCTGGCCTTACAGTAAGCTTGCTTTTGACCTGCTGTGTTTCCTGTTGTCACATGTGATTGGGGTGTTGTTGAACATGAAAGATGACAAGTTGCTATACCTACTGGTAAAATGGCTGTCAATGGTCTCAGATCTTCTGTTACTCAATAGCTTGATCATTCTATGTTCTCCAAGGAACATATAATTTATTCTTATTAATCTGGATAGTATGACAACGTAAATGATGTCAATCTGGCATGAATAACCTTAGCATTTATATTTATCTCGCGAGAAGGACAATGTTTGTCCAGTGTGTTTGTGTGTGTATGTACGCCTATACGTCATGAAAGTGACCTTAGCCACTTCACCATTCTTCCAGAGTCAGTCCCCTTATTATTTTGAATGGCCTTGGCGATTATATATTACATTTGTGAAAATGCAGTTGTTTAAAATATATATTTATAAGAATATATTTGAGATTGTGGCTGAATTTACTCCTGCCAGATGCCTTTCAATATAATGTTCGCTGAACATTGCGCTACATTTTTGCCCTTTAAGGCCATTCAAAAACTAACAAATATTAGAAAACTACAGGTCTACTTCCTTGAAAATGTTGCTGCACCTTCGATGCACGTTAACACAACCATTGGAACAAAGTTGTTGTTTTGTAAACTCCATGTACAGTTGGATGAGAGCACAATGGCCAACAATCAAGCGTCAGTGTCAAATACACCACAAGTCTCTTTGGCGCAATTGGTTAGCGCGTTAGACTGTTAATCTAAAGGTTGGTGGTTCGAGCCCACCCAGGGACGACAGTTCTCAGTTTGTTGTGCTCCATGATGTGGATATGACAAGTCTCTGTGGTGCAATTGGTTGGTGAGTTTGACTCTTAATTTAAAAGATGGTCATTTGAGCCCACCCAGGAATGCTGTCTCTCTGTTTCTAGTGATATGGAAGACCTTCCTGGCCTTACAGTAAGCTTGCTTTTGACCTGCTGTGTTTCCTGTTGTCACATGTGATTGGTGTGTTGTTGAACATGAAAGATGACAAGTTGCTATACCTACTGGTAAAATGGCTGTCAATGGTCTCAGATCTTCTGTTACTCAATAGCTTGATCATTCTGTGTTCTCCAAGGAACATATAATGTATTCTTATTAATCTGGATAGTATGACAACGTAAATGATGTCAATCTGGCATGAATAA
>NW_025762643.1:0-1420 GCF_021184085.1 Oncorhynchus gorbuscha
AGGTTGGTGATTTACTGCTACCTGCAGTTATGGAATGTTATCTCAGGACTATAATTCATTGGTTAACTCCTCCTCCTGACCTGGATGGAATTATAGTGTCCTTCCTTAACCCACAGGAAGTCCCACCATTTTGACTACTTCAAAATGGTGAAAGTCCTCAATGGTGCTGCTCGTTAGACAATACAGTGGAAAAGCCCCACCACTGCTCTCCATTATATAAAATCTCTTCACTAAAGCATGTGATAAATATATCTGTATAGAATCTGCGTTCCAGGACACAGATTCATGCTCGGAGTTCATTTGACCGCGGGTTGTCGACAATGCAGCTTTTAAAAAGGCCATTTTCGACTGTGTGAAACATATGCAGCATTTACCACGAATAAGAAATACACGCGATAGTGGGAGCATTGCCTTTAAAAGTCGCATTGAATCCCAGCTTCTGTTGAGTCGTGGTAAAAACATTACATCTTTCTTCCATTTAGCAGAAGTCTTTATCCAAAGTGATTTGTTCTGGATGTAAAGCACAGACGACACAAACAACAATATCTAAACGCATTAAAGGACCAATCCAAAGTTGAACCAATAACACAGCGAGGCTTGTTTTGGTATGAAGCTTATGGACCTGGAGAAGCGTAACCACTTTCACATTCATAGACAGAGCTATGGACTGACCATTCATGATCTCAAAATTATAATTTTAGCTATTGACTGACCATTCATGATCTGCTATGCGGCTGACCATTCATGGTCTCAAAATGATCTGCTATGGACTGACCATTCATGATCTCTAAATGATCTGCTATGGACTGGCCATTCATGATCTCTAAATGATCTGCTATGGACTGGCCATTCATGATCTCTAAATGATCTGCTATGGACTGACCATTCATGATCTCTAAATGATCTGCTATTGACTGACCATTCATGATCTGCTATGGACTGGCCATTCATGATCTCTAAATGATCTGCTATGGACTGGCCATTCATGATCTCTAAATGATCTGCTATTGACTGACCATTCATGATCTGCTATGGGCTGACCATTCATGGTCTCAAAATGATCTGCTATGGACTGACCATTCATGATATCTAAATGATCTGCTATGGACTGGCCATTCATGATCTCAGAATTATCTGCTATGGACTGGCCATTCATGATCTCAGAATGATCTGCTATGGACTGACCATTCATGATCTCAGAATGATCTGCTATGGACTGACCATTCATGATCTCAAAATGATCATTTTAGCTATGGACTGACTATTCATGATCTCAAAATGATCATTTTAGCTATGGACTGCCCATTCATGATCTCAAAATGATCTGCTATGGACTGACCATTCATGATCTCTAAATGATCTGCTATTGACTGACCATTCATGATCTGCTATGGGCTGACCATTCATGGTCTCAAAATGA
>NW_025762644.1:0-1419 GCF_021184085.1 Oncorhynchus gorbuscha
AACAAACGATCGCTTTGGCAGTCGGTTAGGACATCTACTTTGTGCATGACACAAGTCATTTTTCCAACAATTGTTTACAGAGGGATTATTTCACTTATAATTCACTGTATCACAAATTCAGTGGGCCAGAAGTTTACATACACATAAGTTGGCTGTGCCTTTAAACAGTTTGTAAAATTCCGAAAATGATGTCATGGCTTTAGAAGCTTGTGATAGGCTAATTGACATCCTTTGAGTCAATTGGAGGTGTACCTGTAGATGTATTTCAAGGCCTACCTTCAAACTCAGTGCCTCTTTGCTTGACTCCATGGGAAAAGCAAAGGAAATCAGCCAAGACCTCAGAAAAAAATGTAGACCTCCACAAGTCTGGTTCCTCCTTGGGAGCAATTTCCAAACGCCTGAAGGTACCTCGCTCATCTGTAGAAACAATAGTACGCAAGTATAAACACCATGGTATGACGCAGGCGTCATACCGCTCAGGAAGGAGACGCGTTCTCTCTCCTAGAGATGAACGTACTTTGGGTCGAAAAGTGCAAATCCATCCCAGAACAACAGCAAAGGACCTTGTGAAGATGCTGGAGGAAACAGGTACAAAATGGTCTATATCCACAGGCAAACGAGTCCTATATCGACATACCCCGAGAGGCCGCTCAGCAAGGAAGAAGCTACTGCTCCAAAACCGCCATAAAAAAGCCATACTACAGTTTGGGGACAAAGATCCTAGTTTTTGGAGAAATGTCCTCTGGTCTGATGAAACAAAATCGAACTGTTTGGCCATAATGACCATTGTTATGTTTGGAGGGAAAAGGGGAGGCTTTCAAGCCGAAGAACACCATCATGTTGTGGGGGTGCTTTGCTGCAGGAGGGTCTGGTGCACCACTAGAACACCTGGGAAGGACACTGCAGGGCAAATCGGTTTGCAATTTGAAGTGGTACATATGTGCGACAACCTACTAAATTCATAGTGACAGATTGCACAAGTAAACAAGGAGCATAGACTATTTCCCTGACCGGGAATCGAACCCGAGCCGCAGCGGTGAGAGCGCCAAATCCTAACCACTAGACCACCAGGGAAGGGTACTACAGTGCAAATTGGTTCTCAGTGTGAGCTGGTACATATGTGCGATAACCTTCTATATTCATTGTGACAGGTTGTACAAGTAAACATGTAGCAAAAGAGAGAAGTCCACTGACCGGGAATCGAATCCTAACCACTAGACCACCAGGGAAGGGTACTACAGTGCAATCTGCTTCCAGTTTGAAATGGTACATATAGTTGAAGCCGTAAGTTTCCATCCACTTAGGCTGGAGTCATTAAACCTGTTTGTCAACCCTCCCCACATTTCTTGCTAACAAACGATAGTTTTGGCTAATTTCACCTCAAATGCTTTTATGTGTGAATACATGTCCAAATGAGTT
>NW_025762645.1:0-1419 GCF_021184085.1 Oncorhynchus gorbuscha
GAGAGTGTGAAACGCCATCCATCACAGCTCCTAGAGAGTGAAACCCCATCCATCACAGCTCTTAGAGAGTGTGAAACCCCATCCATCACAGCTCTTAGAGAGTGTGAAACCCCATCCATCACAGCTCTTAGAGAGTGTGAAACCCCATCCATCACAGCTCCTACAGAGAGTGTGAAACCCCATCCATCACAGCTCTTAGAGAGTGTGAAACCCCATCCATCACAGCTCCTACAGAGAGTGTGAAACCCCATCCATCACAGCTCCTACAGAGAGTGTGAAACCCCATCCATCACAGCTCCTACAGAGAGTGTGAAACCCCATCCATCACAGCTCCTACAGAGAGTGTGAAACCCCATCCATCACAGCTCCTACAGAGAGTGTGAAACCCCATCCATCACAGCTCTTAGAGAGTGTGAAACCCCATCCATCACAGCTCCTAGAGAGTGTGAAACCCCATCCATCACAGCTCCTAGAGAGTGTGAAACCCCATCCATCACAGCTCTTAGAGAGTGTGAAACCCCATCCATCACAGCTCTTAGAGAGTGTGAAACCCCATCCATCACAGCTCCTAGAGAGTGTGAAACCCCATCCATCACAGCTCTTAGAGAGTGAAACCCCATCCATCACAGCTCCTACAGAGAGTGTGAAACCCCATCCATCACAGCTCCTACAGAGAGTGTGAAACCCCATCCATCACAGCTCCTACAGAGAGTGTGAAACCCCATCCATCACAGCTCCTACAGAGAGTGTGAAACCCCATCCATCACAGCTCCTACAGAGAGTGTGAAACCCCATCCATCACAGCTCCTACAGAGAGTGTGAAACCCCATCCATCACAGCTCCTAGAGAGTGAAACCCCATCCATCACAGCTCCTACAGAGAGTGAAACCCCATCCATCACAGCTCCTAGAGAGTGAAACCCCATCCATCACAGCTCCTAGAGAGTGTGAAACCCCATCCATCACAGCTCCTACGAGAGTGAAACCCCATCCATCACAGCTCCTAGAGAGTGTGAAACCCCATCCATCACAGCTCCTAGAGAGTGAAACCCCATCCATCACAGCTCTTAGAGAGTGAAACCCCATCCATCACAGCTCTTAGAGAGTGTGAAACCCCATCCATCACAGCTCTATAGAGAGTGAAACCCCATCCATCACAGCTCCTAGAGAGTGAAACCCCATCCATCACAGCTCCTACAGAGTGAAACCCCATCCATCACAGCTCCTAGAGAGTGTGAACCCCCATCCATCACAGCTCCTAGAGATGTGAAACCCCATCCATCACAGCTCCTACAGAGTGTGAAACCCCATCCATCACAGCTCCTACAGAGGTGAAACCCCATCCATCACAGCTCCTAGAGAGTGTGAAACCCCATCCATCACAGCTCCTACAGAGTGTGAAACCCCATCCATCACAGCT
>NW_025762646.1:0-1419 GCF_021184085.1 Oncorhynchus gorbuscha
GAGTTCTAGAAGCTAGTGAGTTTTAGGATTCTATAAAAAGCAAAATGAGATGATACGATTGTATATTATTATTTAGAAATGCATGTTTTCTTTTAATTATTGATAGCCAGTAGACACTGTTTATATTGGAGAAGGTGAAGCATTGTAGTTGATTATAATGTAAATTGGAAGTTGTTTTTCTGGTGGTGAGCAAACTTATCCAAAAATATAGGATATTTGTTGTCTTAAGGAAGGTGAGGTTGGACTTTGTTTATGGCTTGTTAGCACGTAGGACGCACAGATTGGTGTCACCTCCTTAGTCAGTATGTGTTACACCTGTGCTGGCTTGTCCTTCTCGTTAATGGGAAGGTTTTTCACTGAGCTGGTCCAGGTTCTATTGAGAGTGTCTGGCCCAGTGCTCTAGTTGTCTGATAGATGTGGAGAGTCAACACCTTTTAGTTTCTCCACCTTTTTGTTTTGCTTCCTTTCTAGGATTTGAGGGTTTTTCTTTTGTTTTCTTTTGGTGTCTCTTAGGTCCCAGTTGTTGTTACTAGTCAACTTTCAGTGGACACCCCTACATTGTCTTTTCAGAGCCCATCCTAAAAAAAAGAAGCTTATATTTTAACATTTTAATCAATGGCATTTCCTTAGGATGCTCATTAGTCTTTAAGTTGTTTTTTATCCTCATGTTTGTGTGCTAAATATTTCTGTTTATTTTCATTGTATTTTCATGTGAAGCCATTGCTTCTGTACGTACGCCTTTTGATACAGTATTCTTATTTAATAGAGGAAAAAAACGATTCCCTGAACTGCTTTATAATATTATAATTCATTGCAGATTTTAAAAAAGTTTCCCCTCCTCAACTGCGTTTCCTCCCTCCAGACAGCAGATGGCGATATGTGTCTTTCAGGCGATGTTTCTACTGTGACGTATAATCTAGTGGACGGAAAGCTTCTTCAACAACTGCAACCACCTCGGTAGCTCGCCAGACAACAAAGTCGGAACATTCAAGTTCTTTAGACAATTTCGTGGTTTATTTGCCACTATGATTTTAACGTACGTGTTTGGAAACAACTAGATACCCCATTTAATGTAATATTTACGTTGTAAGTCAACTTGCTGGCTGGTTAAGTTAGCACTAGTCTAGTCGCTAATGCTAACTAGCTATTATTTCCGAACATGAGTTCACTAAACTACTCTCCTCCTGTTAAAGAAGAGAACATCTGCTGGACGGAGAAGGAAGCTCTCGTCAAAGAGGAGGCTGATACAATACAAGAACAAGTAGAGGGTGGGGCTGTGAAAGAGGTGGAGGAAGACGCTTTCAGAGTGGAGGATGAAGACCTTTTTGGAATGAAGGATGAAGAGGGGGAGATTACTGTCACATTAGAGGAGGACGAAGAAGAGAAGTCTGGAGATCTGATTAACACCAGAAAATACAG
>NW_025762647.1:0-1418 GCF_021184085.1 Oncorhynchus gorbuscha
GTGCAACTGGGTACTGGACTTCCTGACGGGCCGCTTCCCCAGGTGGTGAGGGTAGGCAACAACATCTCCTCCCGCTGATCCTCAACACGGGGCCCCACAAGAGTAGCGTTCTGAGCCCTCTCCTGTACTCTCTGTTCACCCACGACTGCGTGGCCACGCACGCCTCAACTCAATCATCAAGTTTGCGGACGACACAACAGTGGTAGGCTTGATTACCAACAACGACGAGATGGCCTACAGGGAGGAGGTGAGGGCCCTCGGAGTGTGGTGTCAGGAAAATAACCTCACACTCAACGTCAACAAAACTAAGGAGATGATTGTGGACTTCAGGAAACAGCAGAGGGAACACCCCCTATCCACATCGATGGAACAGTAGTGGAGAGGGTAGCTAGTTTTAAGTTCCTCGGCATACACATCACAGACAAACTGAATTGGTCCACTCACACTGACAGCGTCGTGAAGAAGGCGCAGCAGCGCCTATTCAACCTCAGGAGGCTGAAGAAATTTGGCTTGTCACCAAAAGCACTCACAAACTTCTACAGATGCACAATCGAGAGCATCCTGGCGGGCTGTATCACCGCCTGGTACGGCAACTGCTCCGCCTCAACCGTAAGGCTCTCCAGAGGGTAGTGAGGACTGCACAACGCATCACCGGGGGCAAACTACCTGCCCTCCAGGACACCTACACCACCCGTTGTTACAGGAAGGCCATAAAGATCATCAAGGACATCAACCACCCGAACTACTGCCTGTTCACTCCGCTATCATCCAGAAAGGCGAGGTCAGTACAGGTGCATCAAAGCTGGGACCGAGAGACTGAAAAACAGCTTCTATCTCAAGGCCATCAGACTGTTAAACAGCCACCACTAACATTGAGTGGCTGCTGCCAACACACTGTCATTGACACTGACCCAACTCCAGCCATTTTAATAATGGAAATTGATGGGAAATTATGTAAATATATCACTAGCCACTTTAAACAATGCTACCTTATATAATGTTACTTACCCTACATTATTCATCTCATATGCATATGTATATACTGTACTCTACATCATCGATTGCATCCTTATGTAATACATGTATCACTAGCCACTTTAACTATGCCACTTTGTTTACTTTGTCTACACACTCATCTCATATGTATATACTGTACTCGATACCATCTACTGTATGCTGCTCTGTACCATCACTCATTCATATATCCTTATGTACATATTCCTTATCCCCTTACACTGTGTATAAGACAGTAGTTTTGGAATTGTTAGTTAGATTACTTGTTGGTTATCACTGCATTGTCGGAACTAGAAGCACAAGCATTTCGCTACACTCGCATTAACATCTGCTAACCATGTGTATGTGACAAATAAAATTTGATTTGATTTGAAATCTCTGGAAGACTGAAACGGGTTTCCTCA
>NW_025762648.1:0-1414 GCF_021184085.1 Oncorhynchus gorbuscha
TCATAACAAATGTTCAGCTGTAGTTTTATATAAGCGTGCACACCTATGTTTATGAAGAAACAGATGATTGGTGCAAAGGCATACCTTCTCACGGACATAAAGGTCACTCTGGTCCTGAAGAGGTAGGGCAAGAGCAGGATCGCTGCTGTGGTCTCAGTCCTAGTAAAGCATTGATCTTACTACACTTACCAGTTTTATTACAAAATACATTAGAGAAAGGGAAGGAATAAGAGCAAATCCCTCTTCTGTATTGTCCTTCAGGGACTGTCAAAATATGGGATGATGTCCTCCCCCCCTGCCTCTCTACCTCTGCTGGTCCTTCAATTCTCTTTTTGTCTATATCCATTCCATGCACTTGAATCATTTCTGAGAAGATCTGAAAAGATTATTTGCACACATTTGTATGCTAATAAATTTCAGTTTGTATTGACTGCTATGTAGGTTAAATGTACACTTCAAATGCAGCTGTCCTACAACATATCTGTAACTTATTGATCCCAATTACAATGTGTCCATGTTCTGACCTATAAGGATTTAGTAAAGGAAGAGAAAATGTGTCAAAGAATAGTCTTACAAGCATAAAAATATATACAGTGGGGAGAACAAGTATTTGATACACTGCCGATTTTGCAGGTTTTCCTAGTTACAAAGCATGTAGAGGTCTGTAATTTTTTTATCATAGGTACAATTCAACTGTGGGAGACGGAATCTAAAACAAAAATCCAGAAAATTACATTGTATGATTTTTAAGTAAGTTGCTATAGCAACTAGAAGTATTATGTTCAACCATTGACATTTTCAGATATTATTTTGACAAACACACTTTAGTGTTTACAATTCATTCTCTTTTGTCATAGATTTGGTGGGCACTGTCATCTGTGATATGACTGTCTTTAAGCAGGTACTGATGAAACTGTCACTTAATATTTTCTCTACATGTATTCACTTTGTGAGGTTGGATCCTATATATGCTACTTGTATTATTGTCCTGTAAATGGTTTCAGTGCCTATAATTTAGTCTGTGTAGAATGAGGCATAAAGGAAATGACCTCTACTAATAAATGACTACTAGATTACAGTGAAAACAGCATACACATTTGGGTTGGGTATTCATTTGCCTATAACTAATCAGACTTCCATTATGTTTACATAAAAAAGAGAATACTTCAAAATGAGAAGATCCTGCCATGGAAAAGACGACTGGGTGGACATAAAGTGGAAAGGAGGGGAAATAACTCCCACCATGCAGCAGGACACCTTCAGCTGTGGGGTCTTTGTAATGTAGGTTTGATAGTTATATTTTCATTAATGAATGGTTAGCTGTTAGGTGACAATTAGGTCAAAAAGTCTGTTTTATTTTTTGGTGTAGATGGCCAAGGAAGTTGCACAGAACTTCCCCAACATCCCAAATTGA
>NW_025762649.1:0-1413 GCF_021184085.1 Oncorhynchus gorbuscha
GGGCAGCATGCTGCCCCCACTTCCTCTCCTCCCTCAGGTGAACCTCCCGATGCTCCCCTGCTCCATCTCGTCCGACAGGGATGCAAATTTGCTCCCCTCGTCTGAAGAATACAGGTCCTCTCCAGATGTGGCCCCCTGCTCGCACCCCACCAGAGACATCCTGTTTCGCCCCTCCGCTATGAAGCCCAAATCATCTCCCCACGAAGCTGGGAAAGGGTTAGGGTTGGGGGCGGAGGTTTCCGGCTCCTGAAAAACCCTGCGACCCTCCATCCTCCGTAGGTAGAGATAGAGTGGAGGTCGTCATGTCCATCTCCACTAAGGGTAAAGGGAGAGATGAGTCCTGCGAGGACTGGGGGTTCACCTCAGCAGCGCTGTCCCCAGCCCCCATCACCCGCTTGCCCGCCCCCTCCCCTACATCTCCCACCTCACTCTTCCGCTTCTTCTTTTTCCCCACATAGGGGCCCTGTTCAGGTTCCTGTGTCGCCCCCCCCCGACTGACGGTCCCTTCACACCGGAGTGTGAGGTCCATTCCCCTGCCTTTGCCCCCAACACTGGAAGGTTTCCCACCATTTCTACAAGGGCCCCCAGCCCCTCCACCCCATCCAGTGACGATCCCAGCTCCTCCATTCCATCCCCCGCCTTCTCCACCTCCGGCTTCTGCAAAGCTGGCGTCTCTAATGGCACCTCCTTCCCGGCCCTGCCACCTGGGCTGGGCGTTGGAGAGGTTGGTCTCTCCTGCTCCGTCCTCTCTGGGTCTTTCCTCTCCAGTTGCTCCCCCACAGAATCTCTTCCTTGCTTCCTTCCTGCCGCTGCCTCGGCATAAGACTGCCGACGGGACGGGCAGTCGCGGAACAGGTGTTGCCTACATCCACACCCATGGCACTCCTTCGGCTCCTTACAGTCCTTTGCCTCATGCTCATACTGTCCGCCACATGCGGATTGTACATATGTACATTTATCGTCCTAAAGTTGGTCTTTGCCAGGCACGTTATGTCAAAAAAATGACAAAGGCCTCTCCCCAGCCGCCGCTTTTGCTCTGCCCATCACCGCATCGCACATTCCTTCTGTGTGGAGAGTCACGTCGTAAGCCTCTTCCATCGTGTTGCCTTGGAGACACATCACCTCTGGTATCTTCAGTTTCAGGGCCCCCATCAGTACAGTCCTTCCAAATGTATCTCTCGGCATTCGAACTTCTTCGTCCTTCTTCCATGCAAACCGAATGGTGTTCTTCAGTCCGGCCCTCGGAACCGACCCTGTGCTCCCACTACCAGCCATATCTGTATGGCTGTAGTTTTCTGAAGAAAACAAATTGGAGGGAAAAAAATTCCCAAAAAACTCTTAACGCCCACCGGCCTTCGACCTCTGACTCAGCGGGCTCTGGGGCACCTCAGTACCGAGCTTGATCTGAGCCAA
>NW_025762650.1:0-1409 GCF_021184085.1 Oncorhynchus gorbuscha
GCAGGAAGCTGGTGGTCGAGGAGGTGCGAAGACAGGGAGGAGACTGCAAGAAGTGCAAAGGCTGTCTCTCTTGCTAAACAAGGGCAATGGACGCGTGGAAGGCCTGGAGAGGAGAAAGATCAACTGGAGTGAGCTTTGGCAAATGGAGGCAAGCAACATCAGCTTCATCATAAGAGCTGTTTATGATGTGCTTCCATCACCAAAAAATCTACATCAATGGTATGGCGAGACCTCCTGCCCCCTCTGCCCAGCTCCAGCGACTCAGGCATATAATGACAGGTTGCAAGACCAGCCTCTCACAAGGCCGCTACACCTGAGGCACAATCAGGTCCTCAAGAGCCTGGCTGCAGCACTTGAGACCAAGAGAGTGCAACCAATTCATTACTCCAAAAACAAGCAACCTGGCCAAAACAACAACATTCATCCGGGAGGGACAGAAAAGGCCCAAGTATCCTCCTACAAAGCCAGAAACTGGACACCTAGCTATGGCCCGGGACTGGAAGATGCTTGTCGATATTGGCCAGCAACTCATTTTTCCACCTGAGATTGCTTCTACCAACCTTAGGCCAGACATGGTACTCTGGTCCCCTTCACAAAAGGCTGTGTACATCATAGAGCTCACAGTCCCGTGGGAAAACTCTGTTGAAGAGGCCTACGAACGTAAGAAACTGCGTTACACAGAGTTGGCAGCAGACGCAACTCAGCGTGGCTGGAATGCAAAAGTCTGGCCAGTTGAAGTGGGATGCAGAGGATTCGTGGCTTCTTCCATCATCAGGTTGCTGAAAGAACTTGGAATCCATGGACAGGCTCTGCGGCAGACCGTCAGAGCAGTTTCTCAAGCAGCTGAAAGAGGTAGCCAGTCCTGTGGGACATCTTAATTGGGCATGGGACACAAGCTAAGGCTTGATCACCCTTTAGCTGGCCACCTTTGATGAGGGTGTTTAGTGATTAAAGGCCGAAACACCCACTGATTCGAAGGCACACTACTGAGGATGTGTCCCAAAATTGACATCTTACCCCAGTCTAAGAAATAAACCTCCCATGCCACCTGTCAACATCACGGCAAACTTGGGCGAAAGTGCATTCCATCTATTGGCACAATGGACAGTTTTTAACATCTCGTCCCGTGTTTTATGATTCTACTATACGATCACAATCACTTTGATAGACATTTCAATAATTTTTTTGTTAGTATATTACAGGGCAGATGAATGTAGAATTGCTGTGGGGAGTGGTATTTATATCCCGTCACTACTGATCATTCATCCATACTGTGTGTGTCCCATCATTGCAGCTTTGGAAATAAATTAACTATCCATTCATTGCTCCTTCCTGTGTTGACTCACTGACTTGAGAGACGGGACCAGGAAGGTCACACTAGGTCATATCACTCAAGCTTGCAAACGTTA
>NW_025762651.1:0-1408 GCF_021184085.1 Oncorhynchus gorbuscha
GACTGATTCTGTTCCCCAGTACTAAACACATGCAGTGGACTGATTCTGTTCCCCAACACTAAACACATGTAGTGGATTCTGCCCAGTACCAAACACATGTAGTGGACTGTTCATGTAGTGGACTACAGCACTAAACACATGTAGTGGACTGATTCTGTTCCCCAACACTAAACACATGTAGTGGACTGATTCTGTTCCCCAACACTAAACACATGTAGTGGACTGATTCTGTTCCCCAGCACTAAACACATGCAGTGGACTGATTCTGTTCCCCAACACTAAACACATGTAGTGGACTGATTCTGTTCCCCAGTACTAAACACATGTAGTGGACTGATTCTGTTCCCCAGCACTAAACACATGTAGTGGACTGATTCTGTTCCCCAGCACTAAACACATGTAGTGGACTGATTCTGTTCCTAATTATATATAAAAAATAAAGTGCATTTCTTCATGTCAGATGTTTTGTTGTTGACATTTGTAACAGATAAACTATCTCCCAAATACTTGTTTTAACTGTTACTGGGGTTTATATCTTGTAAAACGACAGGGGGGGCAATTTGAATGTCATGCTTATTGTATTACTTAACAAGTGGAACATGAATTAACCTCTTTGGTCTAAGGGGCGGTATTTTGACGTCTAGATGAAAAGCGTGCCCAGAGTAAACTGCCTGCTACTCGGGCCCAGAAGATAGGATCTGCTTATAATTGGTAGATTTGGATAGAAAACTAAGTTTCTAAGTTTCTAAAGCTGTTAAAATAATGTATGTGATGTACAACAGAACTGAAATGGCAGTTAAAACCACCCCCCCCCCCAAAAAAAACCCCCACTGATTTCAATGGCAGTTAAAACCCAGAGGACAAACCCCCCCCCCCAAAAAACGTCATCCCACCACTGATTTCAATGACTGCCACTTTTATAACAGGGTGAAATTGTGTCCGCTTGCAGTTCCTAGGGCTTCCACTAGATGTCAACATTATGTTATGTGATGTGATGGGTGCTGTCCAGACCTGCAGTTCCTAGGGCTTCCACTAGAGGTCAACATTATGTTATGGGTGCTGTCCAGACTTGCAGTTCCTAGGGCTTCCACTAGATGTCACCATTATGTTATGTTATGTAATGTGATGGGTGCTGTCCAGGCTTGCAGTTCCTAGGCTTCCACTAGATGTCACCATTATGTTATGTTATGTAATGTGATGGTGCTGTCCAGTCACCTAGGGCTTTAGATGTTATATGTTATGTAATGTGATGGGTGCTGTCCAGACTTGCAGTTCCTAGGGCTTCCACTAGATGTCACCATTATGTTATGTTATGTAATGTGATGGGTGCTGTCCAGACTTGCAGTTCCTAGAGCTTCCACTAGATGTCACCATTATGTTATGTTATGTGATGGGTGCTGTCCAGACT
>NW_025762652.1:0-1407 GCF_021184085.1 Oncorhynchus gorbuscha
CTGTGTTAACCACAACCAGCATGTGGATCTCTGTTTAGTTGTCACTGTGTTAATAGCCACAACCAACATGCTGGACTCTGTTTAGTTGTCACTGTGTTAACCACAACCAACATGCTGATCTCTGTTTAGTTGTCACTGTGTTAACCACAACCAACATGCTGGATCTCTGTTTAGTTGTCACTGTGTTAATAACCACAACCAACATGTTGTATCTCTGTTTAGTTGTCACTGTGTTAACCACAACCAACATGCTGGATCTCTGTTTAGTTGTCACTGTGTTAACCACAACCAACATGCTGGATCTCTGTTTAGTTGTCACTGTGTTAATAACCACAACCAACATGTTGGATCTCTGTTTAGTTGTCACTGTGTTAATAACCACAACCAACATGTTGGATCTCTGTTTAGTTGTCACTGTGTTAATAACCACAACCAACATGCTGGATCTCTGTTTAGTTGTCACTGTGTTAATAACCACAACCAACATGCTGGATCTCTGTTTAGTTGTCACTGTGTTAATAACCACAACCAACATGCTGGATCTCTGTTTAGTTGTCACTGTGTTAATAACCACAACCAACATGCTGGATCTCTGTTTAGTTGTCACTGTGTTAATAACCACAACCAACATGTTGGATCTCTGTTTAGTTGTCACTGTGTTAATAACCACAACCAACATGCTGGATCTCTGTTTAGTTGTCACTGTGTTAATAACCACAACCAACATGCTGGATCTCTGTTTAGTTGTCACTGTGTTAACCACAACCAACATGCTGGATCTCTGTTTAGTTGTCACTGTGTTAACCACAACCAACATGCTGGATCTCTGTTTAGTTGTCACTGTGTTAATACCACAACCAACATGTTGGATCTCTGTTTAGTTGTCACTGTGTTAACCACAACCAACATGCTGGATCTCTGTTTAGTTGTCACTGTGTTAACCACAACCAACATGTTGGATCTCTGTTTAGTTGTCACTGTGTTAATAACCACAACCAACATGTTGGATCTCTGTTTAGTTGTCACTGTGTTAATAACCACAACCAACATGTTGGATCTCTGTTTAGTTGTCACTGTGTTAATAACCACAACCAACATGCTGGATCTCTGTTTAGTTGTCACTGTGTTAATAACCACAACCAACATGTTGGATCTCTGTTTAGTTGTCACTGTGTTAACCACAACCAACATGTTGGATCTCTGTTTAGTTGTCACTGTGTTAACCACAACCAACATGTTGGATCTCTGTTTAGTTGTCACTGTGTTAACCACAACCAACATGTTGGATCTCTGTTTAGTTGTCACTGTGTTAAACCACAACCAACATGCTGGATCTCTGTTTAGTTGTCACTGTGTTATAACCACAACCAACATGTTGGATCTCTGTTTAGTTGTCACTGTGTTAAC
>NW_025762653.1:0-1406 GCF_021184085.1 Oncorhynchus gorbuscha
AGACCTCAGAAAAAAATGTAGACCTCCCACAAGTCTGGTTCCTCCTTGGGAGCAATTTCCAAAACGCCTGAAGGTACCTCGCTCATCTGTAGAAACAATAGTACGCAAGTATAAACACCATGGTATGACGCAGGCGTCATACCGCTCAGGAAGGAGACGCGTTCTCTCTCCTAGAGATGAACGTACTTTGGGTCGAAAAGTGCAAATCCATCCCTGAACAACAGCAAAGGACCTTGTGAAGATGCTGGAGGAAACAGGTACAAAATGGTCTATATCCACAGGCAAACGAGTCCTATATCGACATACCCCGAGAGGCCGCTCAGCAAGGAAGAAGCTACTGCTCCAAAACCGCCATAAAAAAGCCATACTACAGTTTGGGGACAAAGATCCTAGTTTTTGCAATAACCTAGTTTTTGCGCCGAATCCTAACCACTAGACCACCAGGGAAGGGTACTACAGTGCAAATCGGTTCCCAGTGTGAGCTGGTACATATGTGCGATAACCTTCTATATTCATTGTGACAGGTTGCACAAGTAAACATGTAGCAAAAGAGTAGTTCCCTGACCGGGATCGAACCCGGGCCGCGGCGGTGAGAGCGCCCCAATCTAACCACTAGACCACCAGGGAAGGGTACTACAGTGCAAATCGGTTCCAAGTGTGAGCTGGTACATATGTGCGATAACCTTCTATATTCATTGTGACAGGTTGTACAAGTAAACATGTAGCAATAGAGTAGTTCCCTGACCGGGAATCGAACCCAGGCGCGCGGTGAGAGCGCCGAACTTAACCACTAGACCACTAGGGAAGGGTACGACAGTGCAAATCGGTTCCAAGTGTGAGCTGGTACACATGTGCGATAACCTTCTATATTCATTGTGACAGGTTGTTCAAGTAAACATGTAGCAAAGAGTAGTTCCCTGACCAGGAATCAAACCCGGGACGCGGCGGTGAGAGCGCCGAATCCTAACCACTAGACCACCAGGGAAGGGTACTACAGTGCAAATCGGAGTCAAACTGGGAGTTGAACCACCAGGGAAGGGTACTACAGTGGAAATCGGGAGTCGAACCCGGGCCACGGCGGTGAGAGCTCCGAATCCTAACCACTAGAGCACCAGGGAAGGATAATACAGTGCAAATTGGTTCTCAGTGTGAGCTGGTACATATGTGCGATCAACCTTCTATATTCATTGTGACAGGTTGTACAAGTAAAGATGTAGCAAAAGAGTAGTTCCCTGACCGGGAATCGAACCCGGGCCGCGGCGGTGAGAGCGCCGAATCCTAACCACTAGACCACCAGGGAAGGGTATTACAGTGCAATTCGTTTCCCATTTTGAAATGGTACATATAGTTGAAGTCGTAAGTTTCCATCCACTTAGGCTGGAGTCATTAAAACCGGTTTGTCAACC
>NW_025762654.1:0-1404 GCF_021184085.1 Oncorhynchus gorbuscha
CACACCCTGGCCTGAACAAATAATTAAAGAAAACACAAAATACTAAGACCAAGGCGTGACAGTTGGGGAGTTGCTTCGATGAGACAAGATCGAAATTTGGGGGAAAAAGGGGCTAAAAAATATATACAGTTGAAGTTGGAAGTTTACATACACTTAGGTTGGAGTCAACCACTCCACAAATTTCTTGTTAACCAACTATAGTTTTGGCAAGTCGGCTAGGACATCTACTTTGTCCATGACACAAGTAAGTTTTCCAACAATTGTTTACACAGATTATTTCACTTATAATTCACTGTATCACAATTCCAGTAGGTCAGAAGTTTACATAAACTAAGTTGACTGTGCCTTTAAACAGCTTGGAAAATTCCAGAAAATTATTTCAAGGCTTTAGAACCTTCTGATAGGCTAATTGACATCATTTCAGTCAATTGGAGGTGTACCTGTGGATGTATTTCAAGGCCTACCTTCAAACTCAGTACCTCTTTGCTTGACATCATGAGAAAATCAAAGGAAATTAGCCAAGACCTCAGAGAAATGCCTGAAGGTACCACATTCATCTGTACAAACAATAGTACGCAAGTATAAAAACCATGGGACTACGCAGCCGTCATACTGCTCAGGAAGGAGACGCGTTCTGTCTTCTAGAGATGAATGTACTTTGGTGCGAAAAGTGCAAATCATTTCCAGAACAACAGCAAAGGACCTTGTGAAGATGCTGGAGGAAACAGGTACAAACATATCTATATCCACAGTCAAACGAGTCCTACAGTGGGGAGAACAAGTTTTTGATACACTGCCGATTTTGCAGGTTTTCCTACTTACAAAGCATGTAGAGGTCTGTAATTTGTATCACAGGTACACTTCAACTGTGAGAGACGGAATCTTTAAAAAATCCAGAAAATCACATTGTATCATTTTTAAGTAATTCATTTGCATTTTATTGCATGACATAAATATTTGATACATCAGAAAAGCAGAACCTAATATTTGGTACAGAAACATTTGTTAGCAATTAGAGATCATACATTTCCTGTAGTTCTTGACCAGGTTTGCACACACTGCAGCAGGGATTTTGGCCCACTCCTCCATACAGACCTTCTCCATATCCTTCAGGTTTCGGGGCTGTCGCTGGGCAAAACGGACTTTCAGATCCCTCCAAAGATTTCCTATTGGGTTCAGGTCTGGAGACTGGCTAGGCCACTCCAGGACCTTGAGATGCTTCTTACGGAGCCACTCCTTAGTTATCTTGGCTGTGTGTTTCGGGTCGTTGTCATGCTGCAAGACCCAGCCACGAACCATCTTCAATTCTCTTACTGAGGGAAGGAGGTTGTTGGCCAAGATCTCGTGATACATGGCCCCATCCATCCTCCCCTCAATATGGTGCAGTCGTCCTTGCCTATTGTC
>NW_025762655.1:0-1402 GCF_021184085.1 Oncorhynchus gorbuscha
ACTTCTCACATGCTCTCAGAAATTATATTGTTCTGCTGATTGCCCTTGAAGGGTGGATGGCTTTTGGATTCAAACTGGTTGAATGAATAGAGGCTTCCAAAACATTTACACCTTGCCCACTCTCAATCAGACAGCAGTCTGGACTACAGAGTTCCTTTGCTTTGAAGCAGTGCAGTTTCACTCTCTCTCTCACGCCTTTGTGAAATGCTTTCTGATTGTACAATATTTCAAAATGTAATTGCGGGAAAAACACTGTATTGAAAGCAACAACTATTGTTACTGTTGAAGAGAAAAGGGTCCCAGCTTTCTGGTCTGAATTGTATTTCATATTGAAAAAAGGACACACAGCAATTAAAGGTGGGTGGTGTCATGCCTCTCCTGTGAAGATCTGAAGGATCAGGTTACAGTGGGTTGGCTCTACAGAGCACTCTCTCTCCTAGAGTGGGAGAGCGGGAAGTCGGCCGTTTCATGACAGTCTTAAATACAGAAACTCCTTTCCCCACTCTGCCAAAATGAAAGTTGGAATCCATGTGTTACCAGAGAGAAATACTTTTCAGTACAGTAACCTCAAAAGGTTTTATATATTTCTGTATTCCAACCAGTTTTAATGGTCCGTGTGTATTTAAACAATAACCATGTCCAACATTTACTGTGTGGTGATATCATTAGACGTTATAATGGAAACACTAACTTTAAGAGCTTTCACAATGTATTTATCAGATTTACATCTAGCTGTTGTGGGGTGGCAGGTAGCCTAGTGGTTAGAGTGTTGGGCCAATAACCCGAAAGGTTGCTGGATTGAATCCCCGAGCTGACAAGGTAAAAATCGGTTGTTCTGCTCCTGAACAAGGCAGTTAACCCACAATTCCTTGGTAGGCTGTCATTGTAAATATGAATTTCTTAACTGACTTGCCTAGTAAAATAAAATAACATATAAGATTAAATATTTGTGAGAAGATTAAATGTGACTTTAGTATTCTAAATGAGAGTTTTTTATGTAAAGATTATCCAGTCAGTGGCCACGCCATCATGAGCACAGATATTATAGCCAAACATCATTGAATGCCCCTTTCCACAGAGTTAATAAAAGGACTTGTGACAAAATGTACATTTAGTCAAGATAACGCAGGGATGCGGTCCCCACGTTGAAATGGCTACCACTCTATAGACCAAGCAGACTAAGGCATGAGCCGGATGTTGTAAAATGCTTTAAACAACTGCATTACCAAAGGACAAGAGCAGAGAGCATGTAGCAGTAGCTACATGTTAAAATGGTTAAATAAATCTACAAACAAAAGACCAATTAGACTGGTAAACGCACCCAATCTAAGAACAATGGTACTCTGAAAGATTTCCAAATGGTACTCTGATGTATCTATTATAAAAAGCTAGTGGTTCCTCT
>NW_025762656.1:0-1400 GCF_021184085.1 Oncorhynchus gorbuscha
GACCATGTTATAACATCACCTGCCAGACCATGTTATAATGTCCACCACTCACACCTCCAGACCATGTTATAATATCACCATGTTATAACATCACCTGCTCCAGACCATGTTATAGCATCACCTACCAGACCATGTTATAATATCACCTGCCAGACCATGTTATAATATCACCTACCAGAGACATGTTTATAGTATCGCCATGTTATAGCATCTTCTCTCAGACCATGTTATACTATCACCTACCAGACCATGTATAATATCACCATGTTATATCACCTACCAGACCATGTTATAACATCACCACCAGACCATGTTATAATATCACCATGTTATAAGCATCAACCTGCAGACCATGTTATAATATCACCCCTGCCAGACCATGTTATCAATCACCCTGCAGACCATGTTATGCCTACTACCAGACCATGTTATAATATCACCTACCAGACCATGTTATAATATCACCTACCAGACCATGTTATAATATCACCTATAGGACAATAGTATAATATGCCATGTTATAACATCACCTACCAGACCATGTTATAATATCACCTACCAGATATGTTATGCTATCACCTACCAGACCATGTTATAATATCACCTACACCAGACAATAATTATACTATCACCTACCAGACCATGTTATAATATATACAGACCATGTTATAATATCACCATGTTATAATATCACCTACCGGACAATGTTATAATATCACTTGTTATATTCACCTACTGAATATGTTATACTATACCTACCAGACCATGTTATAATATCACCATGTTATAATATCACCTACCAGACCATGTTATAATATCACCATGTTATAATATCACCTACCAGACCATGTTATAACATCACCTACCAGACCATGTTATAATATCACCATGTTATAATATCACCTACCAGACCATGTTATAATATCACCTACCAGACCATGTTATAATATCACCTACCAGACCATGTTATAATATCACCTACCAGACCATGTTATAATATCACCTACCAGACCATGTTATAATATCACCTACCAGACCATGTTATAACATCACCTACCAGACCATGTTATAATATCACCTACCAGACCATGTTATAATATCACCTACCAGACCATGTTATAATATCACCTACCAGACCATGTTATAATATCACCTACCAGACCATGTTATAATATCACCTACCAGACCATGTTATAATATCACCATGTTATAACATCACCTACCAGACCATGTTATAATATCACCTACCAGACCATGTTATAATATCACCTACCAGACCATGTTATAATATCACCTACCAGACCATGTTATAATATCACCTACCAGACCATGTTATAATATCACCATGTTATAACATCACCTACCAGACCATGTTATAATATCACCTACCAGACCATGTT
>NW_025762657.1:0-1398 GCF_021184085.1 Oncorhynchus gorbuscha
AGTTCTTAGTTCCATCCACTACCAGGCATGTTGTGGCTGGTGTTCCTCAGTTCTTAGTTCCATCCACTACCAGGCATGTTGTGACTGGTGTTCCTCAGTTCTTAGTTCCATCCACTACCAGGCATGTTGTGACTGGTGTTCCTCAGTTCTTAGTTCCATCCACTACCAGGCATGTTGTGGCTGGTGTTCCTCAGTTCTGAGTTCCATCCACTACCAGGCATGTTGTGACTGATGTTCCTCAGTTCTTAGTTCTCTGAAATGAAAGGCTTCTTAACTAAAGAACTGACCCCGAGGGTGGATAGGTACACACACTAACACAAGGACACACACACACACACACACACACACACACACACACACACACACACACACACACACACACACACACACACACACACACACACACACACACACACACACACACACACACACACACACACACACACACACACACACACACACACACACACACACACACACACACACACACAAACTCCTGGTGCTGTTTGAGAGGGCTGCCAGGTGAATAAGACACCCTGAGGGATGCATCCTAAAGAACAGGAAGTACAGATTGATCAGGAATCAGTTGTACTGTTGACAGAAAGAACAGATTGTTCAGGAATCAGTTCTACTGTTGACAGGAAGTACAGATTGTTCAGGAATCAGTTCTACTGTTGACAGAAAGTACAGATTGTTCAGGAATCAGTTGTACTGTTGACAGAAAGGACAGATTGTTCAGGAATCAGTTCTACTGTTGACAGAAAGGACAGGATGTTCAGGAATCGGTTGTACTGTTGACAGAAAGGACAGGATGTTCAGGAATCGGTTGTACTGTTGACAGAAAGGACAGGATGTTCAGGAATCAGTTGTACTGTTGACAGGAAGTACAGATTGTTCAGGAATCAGTTGAGCTGTTGACAGAAAGGACAGATTGTTCAGGGATCCGTTGTGCTCTTGACAACATTGCATTAGAAGGGTCAGTCAGCCCCTGAGGTGGAGGTGTGGACTTTTTCATTCACTAAACGATGTGTTTTTCTCTCCAATATGTACCCTAGTGATTGACACATAGTCCAGAGGATGGGTTTTAGTGTCACACATTTTATAATCACCAAGTCGTACCTTTACAGTGCTCTGTTTGAGTGTTGATGATTAAGCCACATTGAACTACATTACAGTTCTCTGTTTGAGTGTTGATGATTAAGCCACATTGAACTACATTACAGTTCTCTGTTTGAGTGTTGATGATTAAGCCACATTGAACTACATTACAGTTCTCTGTTTGAGTGTTGATGATTAAGCCACATTGAACTACATTACAGTTCTCTGTTTGAGTGTTGATGATTAAGCCATATTGAACTACATTACAGTTCTCTGTTTGAGTGTTGATGATTAAGCCAT
>NW_025762658.1:0-1397 GCF_021184085.1 Oncorhynchus gorbuscha
TACAGCAAATGTCAGACAAGACACTTCTGTCTCTGTTTTCTCCCCACCCGCCTCCTCAGTCATGTAAGCATGGTGTGTAAAGTCAACCAAGCGACATTGTAGAGCGAGCGAGGCGTTAAAACAGTGGTGTTCATTAACACTTCTGTGACACGGTACATTCCCTCGTTCCCTCACTTATTTTCTTTCTTTCGGGAACCCACTCGACTGACACTCGCTCACTAAAAGGAAAAGTAGGATTCGATTGACAGTGTTGATTGGGTCTTGTAGCCACACTGCTTGTTTCTAGCCTGGTCCCAGATCTGTTTGACAATGACCATCGGAGTTGACAAGACGGCACAAACAGATCTGGGACCAGGCTTGTTTCTACTTCATCACACCGCTTCTGAATCACAACGCCATCGGACTAGTGTTGGGGCTTTCGGTATATAGCTGACCTGGTGGCAAACATCCTACCACATCAATTGACACAGATTGTCTGGCAAATGAGCTAGTGTTATAAACAGCCAGGTCTCTGTCTGAGTGTGTACTGATTCTATACCCTGCCTGACTGGTTGATCTCTAGTGTTATAAACAGCCAGGTCTCTGTCTGAGTGTGTACTGATTCTATACCCTGCCTGACTGGTTGATCTCTAGTGTTATAAACAGCCATGTCTCTGTCTGAGTGTACTGATTCTATACCCTGCCTGACTGGTTGATCTCTAGTGTTATAAACAGCCAGGTCTCTGTCTGAGTGTGTACTGATTCTATACCCTGCCTGACTGGTTGATCTCTGGTGTTATAAACAGCCAGGTCTCTGTCTGAGTGTGTACTGATTCTATACCCTGCCTGACTGGTTGATCTCTAGTGTTATAAACAGCCAGGTCTCTGTCTGAGTGTGTACTGATTCTATACCCTGCCTGACTGGTTGATCTTTAGTGTTATAAACAGCCAGGTCTCTGTCTGAGTGTGTACTGATTCTATACCCTGCCTGACTGGTTGATCTCTAGTGTTATAAACAGCCAGGTCTCTGTCTGAGTGTGTACTGATTCTATACCCTGCCTGACTGGTTGATCTCTAGTGTTATAAACAGCCAGGTCTCTGTCTGAGTGTGTACTGATTCTATACCCTGCCTGACTGGTTGATCTCTAGTGTTATAAACAGCCAGGTCTCTGTCTGAGTGTGTACTGATTCTATACCCTGCCTGACTGGTTGATCTCTAGTGTTATAAACAGCCAGGTCTCTGTCTGAGTGTGTACTGATTCTATACCCCTGCCTGACTGGTTGATCTCTAGTGGTTATAAACAGCTAGGGTCTCTGTCTGAGTGTGTACTGATTCTATACCCTGCCTGACTGGTTGATCTCTGGTGGTATAAACAGCCAGGTCTCTGCCATTCCTCTGAGTCGTGTACTGATTCTAT
>NW_025762659.1:0-1395 GCF_021184085.1 Oncorhynchus gorbuscha
GTGGGTTCAAATCCCACCACTGCCATCTTTATTGAGCTTGTTTGCGCAAGCTATCACATGTTCTTCTTTATTTCAGGGTTTTTACTTTCATGTCGCCCATGCAAGGGAGAAAATAAGCAATGTTGTGTGTCACGGATGGGGTTCCAACTCAATAGTGTAGTCCATCGCCTTAACCAACCAGCCACCAAGTCCTGTGCTCCCGCGGTGGCAGTTGCACCTCCTACCGGTGGTTGTTCACATCAAATCCTTGATTGGAAAAAGGAAAGTTGTGATGGTCTGTGCGACGACCAAGCAGTCCATTTCAACCTCTTAGTCCGCCCCATCCCGGATCCGGGATCGTGACTACAGCCTCAAGCTCATTACCATAACGCAAAATTAGCGATTTCTGAAAATTGCAAATTAAATGAAATAAATATGCCTGTCCTCAAGCTTATCCTTTTCTTAACAATCCTGTCGTCTCAGATTTTCAAAATATGCTTTAGAACCAGAGAAAATCAATAATTTGTGTAAGAGTGGTGATAGCTAGCTTAGCATTTAGCGTTAGCATTTAGCACGCAACATTCACAAAAACCAGCAAAGGGATCAAATAAAATAATTTACCTTTGAAGAACTTCAGATGTTTCAATGAGGAGACTCTCAGTTACATAGCAGATGTCCAGTTTTTCCTGAAAGATGCTTGTGTAGGACACAACGTTCCGTTTTGTTACTATGCATTTGGCTACCGAAACTAACCGAAAATTCAGTCACCTAAACGTCAAACTTTTTTCCGAATTAACTCCATAATATCGACTGAAACATGGAAAACGTTGTTTGAATCAATCCTCAAGGTGTTTTGTCATATATCTCTTCATTGAAATCCCTTCCCTGGAAGCGTGCATTCTTCTCTGATTCGGATGGAAAAATACTGGTACCTGACTTTTGCGCACCAATTTCCACGCAGACACCGTGCGGGACACTTGGTAATTGTAGGCTCTTATGGTCAATCTTCCAATGATATGCCTACAAATACGCCACAATGCTGCAGACACCTGGGAACGATATGGAAGTGTCCGTTCATTCCTGTCGCATTCACAGCCATAAGGAGATCATGGAAAACATGCCTCCAGAAATCCTGTTGATTTCCTGGTCACTCAAACATCTTGGTTTTGCCTGTAGATTTTGTTCTATGGCACTCACAGTGAAAATCTTTGCAGTTCTGGAAACGTCAGAGTGTCTTTCCAAAACTATCAATCCCAAGCATAGTCGAGCATCTTTTCGTGACAAAATATTATTGCGCTTAAACGGGCATGTCTTTTTTATCCAAAATGAAATACTGCCCCTAGAGTCTTAACAGGTTAAAGAAGAAAAATGAAAAGAAGACTAAAATACAAGGAAGTGCAGACGGTCTAGGTAACT
>NW_025762660.1:0-1393 GCF_021184085.1 Oncorhynchus gorbuscha
TAGGCCTATACTATAATACAATAGCCACAGTAGCCTTCTTGGCCACTGTTTAAACTGTAACTTAGAGGGTACAGCCTCAGTATTCACAGTAAATGCACGCTGGAAGTTGCACAGAATTTTACAACATTCAGGTTCGTGCTCAGCCGACCTGAAATTTGCTCTATTTTTTTAGGGAATATTGCTGCACAGAGCCCTGACCTCAACCTCATCGAACACATTTGGGATGAATTGGAATGTCGACTGCGAGCCAGGCCTAATCACCAAATGTGATTTTGCTAATGTCTTGAAATTCTCCCATATATTTCCCCATGAGACATCCCATTTCCACGAACCATACAGTAGAAGCTTGATAAGGGTAAAAATATATATATATTTTATTTGTCACAAAAACGTCTTAAGTCACCCGACTTCAAAACCGACTCTCTCGTTTCGAGTGACTGGTGCAATTCTCAGAGCAGACCTTATTTTACAGCCTCTGTCTCTTTGAACCACTGTCTGCGTTCTGGACTATTAGGGAAAAAAGTATGTCCGCCCGCAACTCTAATGCTGCCCAGTGATTTATTACTCACACATAAGACGTTTCAATCCCACTGCGTCTGTGTTCCAAACAGACCAGGGTTCAAATACTATTTTAAATCATTTAGGATAATTTAGCTGTGTTTAGGATTGACCTTGCCTGGTGCAATGGAACCAATAGAATAGCCACAAAAGTGTAAACCCTGCCAAACTGGCACTCCAGGCAGGCTTTGGCAAACGCTCAACGTATTTGAAAGATTTCAAATAGGATTTTAACCTAGGTCTGGTTCTTTAACTTCCCTGTAGCTGCACCTGGCTATTAGCAAGACCAACGCCAAGGCTGTCATCGACTGTAAGCTGGTTGGGGAGAAGGCCATCAACGCGGCGGGCAACATTACCACAGATGGCCTGGAGGTGCTGGGACGAATGGTGCGCTCCCGGGGGAAGAAGGACAACTCTGCACCGGTAAGCCCTATAGTCAGACACAGCTGTTTTGACATAGAATTACTAGAATATACTGTAGTTCTAAGGACATCCCGTTCAATATCCATGTCAACATTCCGTAATTGGATTTCTATGCATTTTTAACCTCTTGATTCACCTTATTTTACATGTGTAGCCGGGCTGAATTCTAACGTGCTTTACAGTACAGTAAGATGTTTAGTGTCATACAGTAACCAATACACTGGTGGATAAACTATCTACGGCCTAGGTTATGAATTCCTATAACAGCATTAAGACAGAGGGTTTGAGTGAAGTATAATCACATCAGCACTTCAAGGTCCATTTGCCACTAAATATAAACAAGTCATAGAAACAGAGACACTACAAACTGAACTTTCATAACCAATCGCCCAGTTCCATAAATAGCCCAGAT
>NW_025762661.1:0-1391 GCF_021184085.1 Oncorhynchus gorbuscha
AGTAGAGGTAGTATCTGGTGTGTGTGTTTACAGTAGAGGTAGTATCTGGTGTGTGTTTTACAGTAGAGGTAGTATCTGGTGTGTGTTTTACAGTGTGAGGTAGTATCTGGTGTGTGTTTTACAGTAGAGGTAGTATCTGGTATGTGTTTTACAGTAGAGGTAGTATCTGGTGTGTGTTTTACTGGAGAGGTAGTATCTGGTGTGTGTTTTACTGGAGAGGTAGTATCTGGTGTGTGTTTTACTGGAGAGGTAGTATCTGGTGTGTGTTTTACTGGAGAGGTAGTATCAGGTGTGCGTTTTACTGGAGAGGTAGTATCTGGTGTGTGTTTTACTGTATGTGTAGTAGCTAGTGTGTGTTTTACAGTAGAGGTAGTATCTGTGTGTGTGTTTTACAGTAGAAGTAGTATCTGGTGTGCGTTTTACAGTGGAGGTAGTATCTGGTGTGTGTTTTACTGTATGTGTAGTATCTGGTGTGTGTTTTACAGTAGAGGTAGTATCTGGTGTGTGTGTTTTACAGTAGAGGTAGTATCTGGTGTGTGTGTTTTACAGTAGAGGTAGTATCTGGTGTGTGTGTTTTACAGTAGAGGTAGTATCTGGTGTGCATTTTACTGGAGAGGTAGTATCTGGTATGTGTTTTAAGGTAGAGGTAGTATCTGGTGTGTGTTTTACAGTGGAGGAAGTATCTGGTGTGTGTTTTACAGTAGAGGTAGTATCTGGTGTGTGTGTTTTACAGTAGAGGTAGTATCTGGTGTGCATTTTACTGGAGAGGTAGTATCTGGTATGTGTTTTAAGGTAGAGGTAGTATCTGGTGTGTGTTTTACAGTGGAGGAAGTATCTGGTGTGTGTTTTACAGTAGAGGTAGTATCTGGTATGTGTTTTACAGTAGAGGTAGTATCTGGTGTGTGTTTTACTGGAGAGGTAGTATCTGGTGTGTGTTTTACAGTAGAAGTAGTATCTGGTATGTGTTTTACAGTAGAGGTAGTATCTGGTGTGTGTTTTACAGTGGAGGGAGTATCTGTGTGTGTTTTACAGTAGAGGTAGTATCTGGTGTGTATTTTACAGTAGAGGTAGTATCTGGTGTGTGTTTTACTGGTGAGGTAGTATCTGGTGTGCGTTTTACAGTAGAGGTAGTATCTGGTGTGTGTTTTACTGGAGAGGTAGTATCTGGTGTGCGTTTTACAGTAGAGGTAGTATCTGGTGTGTGTTTTACTGGAGAGGTAGTATCTGGTATGTTTTACAGTAGAGGTAGTATCTGGTGTGTGTGTTTTACAGTAGAGGTAGTATCTGGTGTGCGTTTTACAGTGTAGGTAGTATCTGGTGTGTGTTTTACTGTATGTGTAGTATCTGGTGTGTGTTTTACAGTAGAGGTAGTATCTGGTGTGTGTTTTACA
>NW_025762662.1:0-1386 GCF_021184085.1 Oncorhynchus gorbuscha
ACACAGTCTAGATGTTAGCAGAACACAGTCTAGATGTTAGCCGAACACAGTCCAGATGCCAGTTAAGAACACAGTCCAGGGTTAGCTGAACACAGTCCAGATGTTGTGTTAAGAACACAGTCCAGGGGATGTTAGCAGGACACAGTCCAGATGTGCTAGCAGGACACAGTCTGAGATGTTAGCAGGACACAGTCCAGATGTTAAAGAGGACACAGTCAGATGTCAACAGGACACAGTCTAGATGTCAGCAGGACACAGACCAGGATGTCAACAGGACACAGTCTAGATGTTAGCTGAACACAGACTAGATCAACAGGACAGTCTAGAGTCAGTGGGTGACACAGTCTAGATGTTAGCTGAACACAGTCTAGATATCAGCAGGACACAGTCTAGATAGCTGAACACAGTCAGCAGGACACAGTCTAGATGTTAGCAGGACACAGTCTAGATGTCAGCAGGACACAGTCTAGATGTCAACAGGACACAGTCTAGATGTCAGCAGGACACAGACTAGATGTCAACAGGACACAGTCTAGATGTCAGCAGGACAATAGACCAGATGTCAACAACACAGTCTAGATATCAGCAGGACACAAGATGTTAGCTGAACACAGTCTAGATGTTAGCAGAACACAGTCTAGATGTTAGCCGAACACAGTCTAGATGTTAGCAGAACACAGTCTAGATGTTAGCTGAACACAGTCCAGATGTTAGCCGAACACAGTCTAGATGTTAGAACACAGGACACAGTCTAGATGTGAACACAGTCTGGGCAGGACACAGTCTAGATGTTAGCAGAACACAGTCTAGATGTTAGCAGGACACAGTCTAGATGTTAGCTGAACACAGTCTAGATGTCAGCAGGACAAAGTCTAGATGTTAGCAGAACACAGTCTAGATGTTAGCAGAACACAGTCTAGATGTTAGCAGAACACAGTCTAGATGTTAGCAGAACACAGTCTAGATGTTAGCTGAACACAGTCTAGATGTTAGCAGGACACAGTCTAGATGTTAGCAGGACACAGTCTAGATGTTAGCAGGACACAGTCTAGATGTCAACAGGACACAGTCTAGATGTCAGCAGGACACAGACTAGATGTCAACAGGACACAGTCTAGATGTCAGCAGGACACAGACTAGATATCAGCAGGACACAGTCTAGATATCAGCAGGACACAGTCTAGATGTCAACAGGACACAGTCTAGATGTCAGCAGGACACAGTCTAGATATCAGCAGGACACAGTCTAGATATCAACAGGACACAGTCTAGATATCAACAGGACACAGTCTAGATATCAACAGGACACAGTCTAGATGTCAGCAGGACACAGTCTAGATATCAGCAGGACACAGTCTAGATGTTAGCTGAACACAGTCTAGATGT
>NW_025762663.1:0-1386 GCF_021184085.1 Oncorhynchus gorbuscha
AACAGTCCTATCTGGTGCATAGACACAAAGACAGAAGACAACCACCCACAAAATACCCAAAGAACATGGCTGCCTAAATATGGTTCCCAATCAGAGACAACGATAAACCCCTGCCTCTAATTGAGAACCAATCTAGGCAACCATAGACTTACATAAACACCTAGAATAGAAAACACCCCATAAACATACAAAACCCCTAGACCAGATAAAACACATAAATCCCCCATGTCACACCCTGACCTAACCAAAATAATAAAGAAAACAAAGATAACTAAGGCCAGGGCGTGACACCATTACCGCAAAATCAAATCAAATTTGATTTGTCACATGCACAGAATACAACAGGTGTAGGTGGACCTTACCGTGAAATGCTTACTTACAAGCCCTTAACCAACAATGCAGTTTTAAGAAAAATTACAGTTAACGACATCACGCTACCACGTTCCCCAAGGGCACCCCCCCCACACTCAACTCAAAAGGTGGCGCACAGAATGCAAAAATATTCTTAGAAATATTTAACCTCCACACATTAAGTCCAATAGCTCAAATTAAAGATAAACACCTTGTTCATCTACCCAGCAAGTCAGATTTCTAAAATGTTTTACGGCGAAAACATAGCACATATTTATGTCAAACCACCACCAAAGACACAGCTAATTTAAATAGCCCTTTTGTCGAACAAAAGATGCAATCACAAACGCAGGATTAAAAGAAAAATTATTTACTAACCTTTGGAAAATCTTCATCAGATGACAGTAATAGGACATGTTACACAGTATATTTATGTTTTTTTCAATAATATGCAATTTATATCCATTAATCTCTGTTTACAATGACGACATGTTCAAAAAATGCTACTAAAATGTCCGGAGAAATTATGATAACTCCACCAGATAACAGCAATACACATCATAAACTTTGACTAAATATACATGTTCTACATATAGTTAGAAAGATACACTGCTTCTTAATGCAACCGCTGTGTTACATTTATTTTTAACGTTACAGAATTCGTTCAATAGGCAATATTCTGAGACGGCGCTCAGACATTAGCAATATTTCTCCGCAATGTTGGAGTCAACAGAAACACAAAATTACCACGTAAATATTCCCTTACCTTTGATGGTCTTCGATCAGAAGTCGTGGAAGGAGTCATACTTACCAAAAACGGCGTTTGGCTTTCAAGTCTGTGTCTTTGGGTTATCAAACGCGACAAATTCCGGCTGAAATGCAGCCAAAATTCGAGGGGTTGCGCATCAAAACTTCAAAATTACATATGTCGACTAAACTGGTCAAACTAAGTGCAGAATCAAGCTTTAGGATGTTCTAAACGTGCAAAACAATTCTCAACTCGAACAGACAAACTGACATCGTGTAGTGACTCCT
>NW_025762664.1:0-1382 GCF_021184085.1 Oncorhynchus gorbuscha
CAGTATATGTATTGACCAGCCTACCTCACCAGCTAACTCTCCATCCCTGTTCAGTATATGTATTGACCAGCCTACCTCACCAGCTAACTCTCCATCCCTGTTCAGTATATGTATTGACCAGCCTACCTCACCAGCTAACTCTCCATCCCTGTTCAGTATATTTTTTAATTATTAATTAATTAATAATAATTAATTTTTTATATAAAAAAACATGTGAGATGAAAATTGACAAACTAAAGTGTGTGCAATATAGAAGGGTAGTCAGTGGACATTCTGAACCTTGTTTGAAGTCAGTAGATCACATGACCAAGGACCTATTGAAATTTGAATGCAAAAAAGTTTTGTACTTTGTTTACGCTCCCTAACTAATTCAACAAGGAATACAAAATATTGCTCACATTTCCACATATTTATTAGCTTTGGAAAGAGAATTAATGTCCAAATCGTGAAAATAAGAACTGTGCAATGTTGTGTGCAATATTTCCAACATCATGACACTTATTTGGAGTCTGTGGCTCAAGTGGTTTGAAAGCTATTGAGGTTTGAAAGCGCAAATATCTGTTTAATATCCAACTTCAAACTGTCTTTACCTCGGTCGTTCCACTGGCAAACAAACTCGGTAGCTCAGAGTTGATCATCCATATGACGTTGGGACATAGTGCATTGTGGGTAGTTTAGAAGATTTCCCGAAATAAGTTAATACATTTGTAATAACGCAAAAACATAACTGTTTGTTCTTATAGGTAGCCATAACGTGACTACAACTAGCTTACTAAGTCTTCAACCACACTGTATTGTTACACTGGTGAGTAAAAACTCATGATTCCTACACTTTAACTTGTTGTCTGAAGATATAATCTACATTTTACTCAACTGCGTTACCCACTCCAGTCAGCAGATGGCGGTTTGGGAATTTAAGGTGATGCTGTCTGGTGGATGTATAATGTAGTGGACGGAACGCTTCTTTCATCAGCAGCAACAGTTAGTCAGACACCTCGGTAGCTTGATAGACAAAATAGACGAACCAATAAAGCTCTTTAGACGCTTTCGTGTTTATTAGCCGCTGTATTTTAAACTCACTACTGTCGTCTAGTTAGTTATCCAAATTAATTTCATATTTACGGTGTTGTTATGAGTCAGCTAGCGGGCTGGTTAAGTTAGCATTAGCCTAGCTAGCTAACATCTCTGACCATGAGTTCACTAAGCTGCTCTCCTGATAAAGAAGAGGTGGTCTGCTGGACGGAGAAAGAAGCTCTGGTGAAAGAGGAGGAGGAAGTTACAATACAAAAACAAGTAGAGGGTGAGGCTGTTACGGTGAAAGAAGAAGAGAAAGACGTTTCAGTTAAAGAAGAGGAAGATACGTTCAGAGTGAAAGAGGAGGA
>NW_025762665.1:0-1381 GCF_021184085.1 Oncorhynchus gorbuscha
TCTGTGTTTTACCCAATCCATCTAGAGTCCTGTGTTCTACCCAATCCATTCTAGTGTCCTGTGTTTTACCCAATCCATCTAAAGTCCTGTGTTCTACCCAATCCATCTAATTGTCATAATGAACTTTAATCCATCTGAAAATTAAATCCATATTGTTCTGCCCAATCCATCTGGAGTCCTGTGTTTTACCCAATCCATCTAGAGTCCTGTGTTCTACCCAATCCTTCTAGTGTCCTGTGTTCTCCCCAATCCATCTAGAGACCTGTGTTCTACCCAATCCATCTAGTGTCCTGTGTTCTACCCAATCCATCTAGAGTCCTGTGTTTTACCCAATCCATCTAGAGTCCTGTGTTCTACCCAATCCATCTAGAGATCTGTGTTTAACCCAATCCATCTAGAGATCTGTGTTCTACCCAATCCATCTACAGACCTGTGTTCTACCCAATCCATCTAGAGTCCTGTGTTTAACCCAATCCATCTAGTGTCCTGTGTTCTACCCAATCCATCTAGAGTCCTGTGTTTAACCCAGTAATGAGACCTGTGTGTTACCCAATCCGTCTAGTGTCCTGTGTTTATTTTTAGCAAGATGTTATCCTGTATTTTAAGCCTAATCCAGAATGAGAATTACACCATAAAAAAAATGAAATCCATTGTCTGAGGATTGTGTTGCACTATCTGACATAAACTAAGGGGACAGTTTGATTAAAGCCTCAAATAAGGGTTCAAAACATGATTGCCACGCCAAACAGCAATTATTTCAAATGTTGGCATTATTAATACGGTCTCGAATGTGGTACGGTGCTTTATCTTGTTTCATCGCGTCATATTAGTCTCAATCAGACAATCACATTATATTATTCATGCATGAGAGCTGATTGCTCCTTTTTATGCTCTTGTGATCACAGCATCTTAAAATAGATCTCTTGTATACATGTCATGATCATGAGTACATTCCGCTACTTGTCTACAGCAGGGTTCGCTAACTGAATCTAGTTGATCCCTGGTCTACGGTCTGAGATCATGTACTGATGGCCCTCAGGCTGAATCTAGTTGATCCCTGGTCTACGGTCTGAGATCATGTACTGATGGCCCTCAGGCTGAATCTAGTTGATCCCTGGTCTACGGTCTGAGATCATGTACTGATGGCCCTCAGGCTGAATCTAGTTGATCCCTGGTCTACGGTCTGAGATCATGTACTGATGGCCCTCAGGCTGAATCTAGTTGATCCCTGGTCTACGGTCTGAGATCATGTACTGACGGCCCTCAGGCTGAATCTAGTTGATCCCTGGTCTACAGTCTGAGATCATGTACTGACGGCCCTCGGGCTGAATCTAGTTGATCCCTGGTCTACAGTCTGAGATCATGTACTGACGGCCCTCGG
>NW_025762666.1:0-1380 GCF_021184085.1 Oncorhynchus gorbuscha
TTACCCTCACGACATGCTAACTTCTCACCATTACCAATAATAGGGGAGGTTAGCATTTTATATCATACCTCTCACCATTACCAATAATAGCGGAGGTTAGCATTTTATATCATACCCCCAAGACATGCTAACCTCGCACCATTACCAATAATAGGGGAGGTTAGCATTTTATATCATACCCCCACAACATGCTAACCTCTCACCATTACCAATAATAGTGGAGGTTAGCATTTTATATCATATCCCCAAGACATGCTAAACTCTCACCATTACCAATAATAGGGGAGGTTAGCATTTTATATCAGACCTCTCACCATTACCAATAATAGGGGAGGTTAGCATTTTATATCATACCTCTCACCATTTCCAATAATAGCAGCGGTTAGCATTTTATATCATACCCCCAAGACATGCTAACCTCGCACCATTACCAATAATAGGGGAGGTTAGCATTTTATATCATACCCCCAAGACATGCTAACCTCTCACCATTACCAATAATAGGGGAGGTTAGCATTTTGGGGGGGTATTATGATTTAATACTCACTCATCAGTATTCACAATTCATTCATGATTGTCTTTAATAATGGTATTCTATTCTTATTTACAATAAATGTGACTCCAAAATTACACAATACATTATTTACCATTAGTGCCTATTACATTTCCATTTTAGTCATTTAGCAGAGACTTTACAATTAGAGTAATTCATCTTAACATACAGTGCCTTCAGAAAGTATTCACACCCCTAGATTTTTTCCACATTTTTGTTGTGTTGACTAAATTTAAAATGCAGTAAATATATTTTTCTCTCACTTAACTACACAAAATACCCCATATTTTTAGAAATGTTTGCAAATATTGAAAATGAAATATAATATAGATTTTACATAAGTATTGACATCCCTAAGTCAATACTTTGTAGAAACTTTACATTGGCAGCAATAACAGCTGTGAGTATTTCCTGGTAAATCTCTAGGAGCTTTCATGGATTGTGCAACATGACCATTATTCTTTTCAAAATTCTTTAAGTTTGTCAAATTGGTTGTTGATCATTGCTAGACAAACCATTTTCAGGTCTTGCCATAGATTTTCAAGTAGATTTACGTCAAAACTGTAACTTGGCCACTCAGTTACATTCAATGTCTTCTTGGTAAGCAACTCCAATGTATATTTGGCCTCGTGTTTTAGGTTATTGTCCTGCTGAAAGGTGAATTAATCTCCCTGGCAGAAAGCAGACTGAACAAGTATTCCTCTATGATTTTTCCTGTGTTGAGCTCAGCACCCCAGTCATAACAATTACTAACATACCTTGACATACTGTGTAATGACAGAAACTCTTTATCAGTCAACCACAGTGGATTAGAAACACTGGCCACC
>NW_025762667.1:0-1379 GCF_021184085.1 Oncorhynchus gorbuscha
TTTCTTCCCACAAGGCTGAAATATGTGCCGTCGCTTTGAAATAAGTAAGCAAGTTAGTTTGTATTTCATCCAACAACGTGCCATAAATTATGGCTACATTATATGCAAGTTCTTCAACTTTTTGAGTGACACAAAGATGCTTATCGACATGGTGAAAATGCAACAGCTGTAATCACACCCACTTTGACTTTATATAGTGCACCAAGAGATACTTTCTCGCTTACGAACACCACACCGGCCTGAGCACGCCCCAGTTTCAGGAAGTGAGCATAGCAGGTGTTTGAATTGTCGGAGAGAAAAAGTTGTTTTTGGTTTTGTTTAATCATATACTTTAAGTGAAGGAGTTTGTTTGGGAGTGTAGTTCATTGTAAATAGTTGCGTTTTAATCCCCCAACGGCGTGAGCTGTTTGGGGATTCTACAAAATAACCAGATGGATTCAATGGCTTCGAGCATCAAGAATAACAACAACAAACGAAAGAATGGACTGTATGTTCTGAGAAAAAGAGCGTCGAATGAAGAGTTGAGAGAAGAAAATATGAGAAAGTACTGACGTGGAACGAAGTTATTAGTGAAGAAAAAAAACAACGATGGAATTGCTGGAGAGGGAATCAAAAGAAGTATGGAACGATTTTGGGATGTAGAACGAAAGACAGAAATAAGTCTGAAATAACCATGTCACATGAGAGGGGTAAAGAAAAACTAATAGGCGGCTAAAAATAAAGAGCTGTCAAGTCAGCGGCGAAAGAACTGGGAACGATGAACTTGTGGTGTCCTTTGAACTTGCCAGCATATATTACGGACGAGGAAATATATGAGAAATTAGATGGATGGAAAGTGAATGCGACAACACCAATCAAGAGGAGGATGTGGCCAGGAACGGACATTGTGGATGGGACGAGATTTTGTAAAGTGAAGTTTACGGACAGTGTGCAATCATTGCCTTACTCAACAAAGTTCAATACAGTAGAGGGATTTGAATATTTCCGAGTGATCCACGATAACCAAGTTAAGGTATGTAGACTTTGTATTCAACCGGGACACATACTTAAAGAATGTCCAGAATTTATATGTCATAAATGTGGTGAACAAGGGCATTATGCCAGGGAATGTTCAAACATTGGTGATATGTGTAGAAGGTGTGACAGACCTAAGGGCAGATGTAAATGTAAGAAGGTGAGTGATGTCTTATTTCTGCAAACAATGGACCTCATTACTGAAGAAGATGACGAGAGTGTGGCTATGGAGAGAGGGGAAGAGAGTGATATGGAAAGTGTGTCGCAAGTTATTGCAGAGACAACTATAGATGTGCTTGGAGAGGTTGTAATTCCTTCTGGCAGTACTCGAGACGCAGTCTTGGTCTCTGCTGCTGACACTGTGG
>NW_025762668.1:0-1376 GCF_021184085.1 Oncorhynchus gorbuscha
TTGTACCTTTGTGATGGTTCTTCCATTCAATTCTATTCTCTTCCCCAAAGAACAGGACTGTGTTAACCCCTCATGTCCTGTGATTCTGACTGTGTTGTGTTCTCCTCCTGCTCCTGCTCCTGCTCCTGCTCCTGCTCCTGCTCCTGCTCCTGCTCCTGCTCCTCCAGATGAGATCATGCAGCAGGAGAACAGCCCCCTCTGTGCCATCGACATCACCCCTGACCTTAGGAAGAAGTTCGCCTTCCTGTTAGGTAATATTTCCTGTCTGTCTGTCTGCCTGCCTGCCTGTCATAATACAGATGTCTGTCTGTCTGTCTGTCTGTCTGTCTGTCTGTCTGTCTGTCTGTCTGTCTGTCTGTCTGTCTGTCTGTCTGTCTGTCATAATACAGATGTCTGTCTGTCTGTCTGTCTGTCTGTCTGTCTGTCTGTCTGTCTGTCTGTCTGTCTGTCTGTCTGTCTGTCTGTCTGTCTGTCTGTCTGTCTGTCTGTCATAATACAGATATATGTCTGTCTGTCTGTCTGTCTGTCTGTCTGTCTGTCTGTCTGTCTGTCTGTCTGTCTGTCTGTCTGTCTGTCTGTCATAATACAGATGTCTGTCTGTCTGTCTGTCTGTCTGTCTGTCTGTCTGTCTGTCTGTCATAATACAGATGTCTGTCTGTCTGTCTGTCTGTCTGTCTGTCTGTCTGTCTGTCTGTCTGTCTGTCTGTCTGTCTGCCTGTCTGTCTGTCTGTCTGTCTGTCTGTCTGTCTGTCATAATACAGATGTCTGTCTGTCTGTCTGTCTGTCTGTCTGTCTGTCTGTCTGTCTGTCTGTCTGTCTGTCTGTCTGTCTGTCTGTCATAATACAGATGTCTGTCTGTCTGTCTGTCTGTCTGTCTGTCTGTCTGTCTGTCTGTCTGTCTGTCTGTCTGTCTGTCATAATACAGATATATGTCTGTCTGTCTGTCTGTCTGTCTGTCTGTCTGTCTGTCTGTCATAATACAGATGTCTGTCTGTCTGTCTGTCTGTCTGTCTGTCTGTCTGTCTGTCTGTCTGTCTGTCTGTCTGTCTGTCTGTCTGTCTGTCTGTCTGTCTGTCTGTCTGTCTGTCATAATACAGATGTCTGTCTGTCTGTCTGTCTGTCTGTCTGTCTGTCTGTCTGTCTGTCTGTCTGTCTGTCTGTCTGTCTGTCTGTCATAATACAGATGTCTGTCTGTCTGTCTGTCTGTCTGTCTGTCTGTCTGTCTGTCTGTCTGTCTGTCTGTCTGTCTGTCTGTCTGTCTGTCATAATACAGATGTCTGTCTGTCTGTCTGTCTGTCTGTCTGTCTGTCTGTCTGTCTGTCTGTCTGTCTGTCTGTCTGTCTGTCTGTCTGTCTGTCTGTCTGTCTGTCATAATA
>NW_025762669.1:0-1372 GCF_021184085.1 Oncorhynchus gorbuscha
TTCACTGTGCTCCTTAATGTCTTTAGAAGCAGCAGAGCGCCTAGAAGAATATGTTTCACTGTGCTCCTTAATGTCTTTAGAAGCAGCAGAGCGCCTAGAAGAATATGTTTCACTGTGCTCCTTAATGTCTTTAGAAGCACCAGAGCACCTAGAAGAATATGTTTCACTGTGCTCCTTAATGTCTTTAGAAGCACCAGAGCGCCTAGAAGAATATGTTTCACTGTGCTCCTTAATGTCTTTAGAAGCACCAGAGCGCCTAGAAGAATATGTTTCACTGTGCTCCTTAATGTCTTTAGAAGCACCAGAGCGCCTAGAAGAATATGTTTCACTGTGCTCCTTAATGTCTTTAGAAGCACCAGAGCGCCTAGAAGAATATGTTTCACTGTGCTCCTTAATGTCTTTAGAAGCACCAGAGCACCTAGAAGAATATGTTTCACTGTGCTCCTTAATGTCTTTAGAAGCACCAGAGCGCCTAGAAGAATATGTTTCACTGTGCTCCTTAATGTCTTTAGAAGCACCAGAGCACCTAGAAGAATATGTTTCACTGTGCTCCTTAATGTCTTTAGAAGCACCAGAGCGCCTAGAAGAATATGTTTCACTGTGCTCCTTAATGTCTTTAGAAGCACCAGAGCGCCTAGAAGAATATGTTTCACTGTGCTCCTTAATGTCTTTAGAAGCAGCAGAGCGCCTAGAAGAATATGTTTCACTGTGCTCCTTAATGTCTTTAGAAGCACCAGAGCACCTAGAAGAATATGTTTCACTGTGCTCCTTAATGTCTTTAGAAGCACCAGAGCACCTAGAAGAATATGTTTCACTGTGCTCCTTAATGTCTTTAGAAGCACCAGAGCGCCTAGAAGAATATGTTTCACTGTGCTCCTTAATGTCTTTAGAAGCACCAGAGCGCCTAGAAGAATATGTTTCACTGTGCTCCTTAATGTCTTTAGAAGCACCAGAGCACCTAGAAGAATATGTTTCACTGTGCTCCTTAATGTCTTTAGAAGCACCAGAGCGCCTAGAAGAATATGTTTCACTGTGCTCCTTAATGTCTTTAGAAGCACCAGAGCACCTAGAAGAATATGTTTCACTGTGCTCCTTAATGTCTTTAGAAGCACCAGAGCGCCTAGAAGAATATGTTTCACTGTGCTCCTTAATGTCTTTAGAAGCACCAGAGCAGCCTAGAAGAATATGTTTCACTGTGCTCCTTAATGTCTTTAGAAGCACCAGAGCGCCTAGAAGAATATGTTTCACTGTGCTCCTTAATGTCTTTAGAAGCACCAGAGCACCTAGAAGAATATGTTTCACTGTGCTCCTTAATGTCTTTAGAAGCACCAGAGCGCCTAGAAGAATATGTTTCACTGTGCTCCTTAATGTC
>NW_025762670.1:0-1371 GCF_021184085.1 Oncorhynchus gorbuscha
CACCTGTTTAAGGTCTACTACACCTGTTTAAGGTCTACTACACCTGTTTAAGGTCTACTACACCTGTTTAAGGTCTACTACACCTGTTTAAGGTCTACTACACCTGTTTAAGGTCCACTACACCTGTTGATTGATTATGAAGCATGTGACAAATAACATTTGATTTGATTTGATCTGCTGGTTTGCCACCAGAGGTGAAAGTAGGTGCCTGCAGCATATTGTCACATTTCAAATGAAGTATTCACTGGCCTTGTCCTTAATTTGTGATGAAAATAGAGATGAACGTGATGATGAAAAGACGACAGAGGTTTCATAGGAGCTGCGACACAGGGAGCAGCAGAGTAATCTGGTTACATCAACCGTCATTTAATTCATTTTTTTCTGCTAATCCCTGCTCTATGTTCTCTGCCCCGAGGCTGAATAAACACACGTGGCTGGCCTGTTACATCAGTAACACATTAATAATTCAATAACGTGTCTAATAGATAATGTCATGTTCCCTCCTTTTTCTCAATTTCTTTCAGTTTATCCACTACGTCTCAGCGGGGACCGTTTGTCCAAGTAGTGCCGTGCCATATGCTGCTGTGCTGAAGCTGCTTGAGCACTGGAAGGGGACCCGAGAGGAGCAGGGGAGGGGATCAGAGGAGGAAGGGAGGGGAGGAGGGGCGGGGAGCACCGAGCACAGCGAGTGACTGGACTGTGTATTGAAGGTGAAGATCAGTCCAGCACCACGAAGAGACAACAGTAGGAGACGTTGTAAAGGCCATGGAGGTTCCGCGTGTGGACGACAGCACCAGCAGCCCTGTCAGCCGTTGTGACGACATGATGAAGAACCTGAACCTGGACTTGATACAGCCGAGTGACAGGGAAGGTAAGTACCGGACCCCGGAGGGCAGCAGGACCACGGCTGAAGGAGCGCTGTGTAGCTTATTTGTCACTTGACCCTGCCGCCCTTAAATGCTTACTTACAAGCCCTTAACCAACAGTGCAGTTCAAGAAGAGGTAAGAAAATATTTACCAAATACACTAAATAAAAAAATAACGCATAAACATAACAATGAGAGGCTATATACAGGGGGGTACCCATACTGAGTCAATGTGGAGGCTATATACAGGGGGGTACCCATACTGAGTCAATGTGGAGGTTATATACAGGGGGGTACCCATACTGAGTCAATGTGGAGGTTATATACAGGGGGGTACCCATACTGAGTCAATGTGGAGGTTATATACAGGGGGGTACCCATACTGAGTCAATGTGGAGGCTATATACAGGGGGTACCCATACTGAGTCAATGTGGAGGCTATATACAGGGGGGTACCCATACTGAGTCAATGTGGAGGCTATATACAGGGGGGTACCCATACTGA
>NW_025762671.1:0-1370 GCF_021184085.1 Oncorhynchus gorbuscha
TGGGGTTTATTATTGATCCCCATCAGTTCCTGCCAAGGCAGCAGCTACTCTTCCTGGGGTTTATTATGGATCCCCATTAGTTCCTGCCAAGGCAGCAGCTACTCTTCCTGGGGTTTATTATGGATCCCCATTAGTTCCTGCCAAGGCAGCAGCTACTCTTCCTGGGGTTTATTATGATCCCCATTAGTTCCTGTCAAGGCAGCAGCTACTCTTCCTGGGGTTTATTATGGATCCCCATTAGTTCCTGCCAAGGCAACAGCTACTCTTCCTGGGGTTTATTATGGATCCCCATTAGTTCCTGCCAAGGCAACAGCTACTCTTCCTGGGGTTTATTATGGATCCCCATTAGTTCCTGCCAAGGCAGCAACTACTCCTCGTTTTTGGGGTTGGTTACTATCTAGGTGTTTATATATGTCTATTGTCTAGTTGCCTGTGTCTGCACATTTGTAGTATAGCTTCACGTTCGTTTAGTTTGTTTTGTGTCCGTCTTCATTAAATATATAACATGTATTCAAATCACGCTGCGCCTTGGTCTCCTCCATTCGACGAACGTGACAAATGAACTTATCCTCTGCAGCAGGGGTACCTCTGGGTCTTCCTTTCCTGTGGCGGTCCTCATGAGAGACAGGTACCTCTGGGTCTTCCTTTCCTGTGGCGGTCCTCATGAGAGCCAGTTAACTCTACTGACCTTATCCTCTGCAGCAGGGGTACCTCTGGGTCTTCCTTTCCTGTGGCGGTCCTCATGAGAGCCAGTTAACTCTACTGACCTTATCCTCTGCAGCAGAAGTACCTCTGGGTCTTCCTTTCCTGTGGCGGTCCTCATGAGAGCCAGTTAACTCTACTGACCTTATCCTCTGCAGCAGAGGTACCTCTGGGTCTTCCTTTCCTGTGGCGGTCCTCATGAGAGCCAGTTAACTCTACTGACCTTATCCTCTGCAGCAGGGGTACCTCTGGGTCTTCCTTTCCTGTGGCGGTCCTCATGAGAGCCAGTTAACTCCTAATGAACTTATCCTCTGCTGCAGAGGTAACTCTGGGTCTTCCTTTCCTGTGGCGGTCCTCATGAGAGCCAGTTAACTCTACTGACCTTATCCTCTGCAGCAGGGGTACCTCTGGGTCTTCCTTTCCTGTGGCGGTCCTCATGAGAGCCAGTTAACTCTACTGACCTTATCCTCTGCAGCAGGGAGTACCTCTGGGTCTTCCTTTCCTGTGGCGGTCCTCATGAGAGCCAGTTAACTCTACTGACCTTATCCTCTGCAGCAGAGGTACCTCTGGAGTCTTCCTTTCCTGTGGCGGTCCTCATGAGAGCCAGTTAACTCTACTGACCTTATCCTCTGCAGCAGGGGTACCTCTGGAGTCTTCCTTTCCTGTGG
>NW_025762673.1:0-1369 GCF_021184085.1 Oncorhynchus gorbuscha
ATCTGGACATTCCCAACATCTCTGAGAAAAAGATGTCGCTTTTAAATCCAACAGGCATAATGTCAACATTTAAAGATTTGTCTGTGATGTGTATTTTTCAGTATGTGTCTTCCCATATGGTCTAGCGGTTAGGATTCCTGGTTTTCGCGCCCGGGTTCAACTCCGTTATGGGGAAAGAATATATTTTCGTAGGGTATCCACTTGTGTAACAACAGATGCAGCAGTTTCTCACAACACAACAATATTCCCTCAGCAACAGGAAATGTGACATGTTATGTAGATTCAAATTATACAAGGGTTTTTAAACGTTGAATACACTTCATGGCTGCATTTCTTGCTCTGCAGTAAAATTCATGCAACAACAGGAGGATCAAATTAAGATATGCATCTGAAACAGAAAACCAAGGAACCTTGTTTTTGACAGACGCTATGACTGTGTAAACTGGTCTAGCTGTGACCTGACTTCAACTTAGACGTGGTGCTAGTGGCGCAATGGATAATGTGTCTAATTACAGAGAAGAACATTCAAGGTTTGACTCCTGGCTGCCTCAATAGTTTATTTAATTGACTGAAATCAAGCTGGGAATGATACTGTAAACCTTTCAGTGCTTCTGGCTGTTCTCACTTCAAACACATTTTAGACGGATTTCATCTGGACATTCCCCGACATCTCTGAGAACAAAATATTTAGCTTTTAAATCCAACAGGCATGATGTCAACATTTAAAGATTTGTCTGTGATGTGTGTATTAACTATGTGTCTTCCCATATGGTCTAGCGGTTAGGATTCCTGGTTTTCACCCAGGTGGCCCGGGTTCAACTCCTGGTATGGGAAAGAATATATTTTCGTTAGGTACCCACTTGTGTATCAACAGATGCAGCAGTTTCTCACAACACAACAATATTCCCTCAGCAACAGGAAATGTGACTTGTTATGTAGATTCAAATTATATAAGGCTTTTTAAACGTTGAATACACTTCATGGCTGCATTTCTTGCTCTGCAGTAAAATTCATGCAACAACAGGAGGATCAAATGATACTGTATACCTTTCTGTGCTTCTGGCTGTTCTCACTTCAAACACATTATAGATGGATTTCATCTGGACATTCCCCAACATCTCTGAGAAAAAATATGTAGTTTTTGAATCCAACAGGCATAATGTCAACATTTAAAGATTTGTCTGTGATGTGTATTTTAAGTATGTGTCTTCCCATATGGTCTAGCGGTTAGGATTCCTGGATTTCACCCATGTGGCCTGGGTTCAACTCCCGGTATGGGAAAGAATATCTTTTCGTTAGGTACCCACTTGTGTAACAACAGATGCAGCAGTTTCACACAACACAACAATATTCCCTCAGCAACAGGAAA
>NW_025762674.1:0-1369 GCF_021184085.1 Oncorhynchus gorbuscha
TGTGTGGTGCTGGGTTAGTTGTAGACTTGTTGTGGTGCTGGGTTAGTTGTAGACTGTGTGTGGTGCTGGGTTAGTTGTAGACTGTGTGTGGTGCTGGGTTAGGGTTAGTTGTAGACTGTGGTGCTGGGTTAGGGTTAGTTGTAGACTGTGTGTGGTGCTGGGTTAGTTGTAGACTGTGTGTGGTGCTGGGTTAGTTGTAGACTGTGTGTGGTGCTGGGTTAGTTGTAGACTGTATGTGGTGCTGGGTTAGTTGTAGTTGTAGACTGTGTGGTGCTGGGTTAGGGTTAGTTGTAGACTGTATGGTGCTGGGTTAGGGTTAGTTGTAGACTGTGTGGTGCTGGGTTAGGGTTAGTTGTAGACTGTGTGTGTTGCTGGGTTAGGGTTAGTTGTAGACTGTGTGTGTTGCTGGGTTAGGGTTAGTTGTAGGCTGTGTGGTGCTGGGTTAGTTGTAGACTGTGTGGTACTGGGTTAGTTGTAGACTGTGTGTGGTGCTGGGTTAGTTGTAGACTGTGTGTGGTGCTGGGTTAGTTCTAGACTGTGTGGTGCTGTGTTAGTTGTAGACTGTGTGTGGTGCTGGGTTAGTTGTAGACTGTGTGTGGTGCTGGGTTAGGGTTAGTTGTAGACTGTGGTGCTGGGTTAGGGTTAGTTGTAGACTGTGTGTGGTGCTGGGTTAGTTGTAGACTGTGTGTGGTGCTGGGTTAGTTGTAGACTGTGTGTGGTGCTGGGTTAGTTGTAGACTGTATGTGGTGCTGGGTTAGTTGTAGACTGTGTGGTGGTGGGTTAGTGGTAGACTGTGTGGTGCTGGGTTAGTTGTAGACTGTGTGTGGTGCTGGGTTAGTTGTAGACTGTGTGTGGTGCTGGGTTAGTTGTAGACTGTGTGTGGTGCTGGGTTAGTGGTAGACTGTGGTGCTGGGTTAGTTGTAGACTGTGTGTGGTGCTGGGTTAGTTGTAGACTGTGTGGTGCTGGGTTAGTGGTAGACTGTGTGGTGCTGGGTTAGTTGTAGACTGTGTGTGGTGCTGGGTTAGTTGTAGACTGTGTGTGGTGCTGGGTTAGTTGTAGACTGTGTGTGGTGCTGGGTTAGTTGTAGACTGTGTGTGGTGCTGGGTTAGTTGTAGACTGTGTGTGGTGCTGGGTTAGTGGTAGACTGTGTGGTGCTGGGTTAGTTGTAGACTGTGTGTGGTGCTGGGTTAGTGGTAGACTGTGTGGTGCTGGGTTAGTTGTAGACTGTGTGTGGTGCTGGGTTAGTTGTAGACTGTGTGTGGTGCTGGGTTAGTTGTAGACTGTGTGTGGTGCTGGGTTAGTTGTAGACTGTGTGTGGTGCTGGGTTAGTTGTAGACTGTGTGTGGTTCTGGGTTAGTGGTAGACTGT
>NW_025762675.1:0-1367 GCF_021184085.1 Oncorhynchus gorbuscha
GTGATAGCACAGGTGACACAGGTGATAGCACACATGTCCAAGATGGCATAGCAGTTCAGACGTCTTTTGTCCTCGTCTTGTCGTGTCCCGTATATATATATATATATATATATATATATATATATATATATATATATATATATATATATATATATTTACAACTTTTTTCACGTACATTTTATTGTTATTTTCCATAAACTTATCTTCAAAACACTCTCCTGCAACCCGCCTCACCAATTTATATTTATAAAAAAGTATTATTTACCTCAAATCTGTAATCCTCCAAGAAGCTAGCCAGAAACTCCAAGAAGCTAGCCAGAAACTAGCCAGAAGCTAGCCAGGAGCTAGCCAGAAGCTAGCCCAGAAGCTAATCCAGAAGTTAATCAGAAGCTAGTTCAGAAGCTAGTTAGCTTCTTTACTGGCAAATCGTTAGTATTCAGCTAACCACGGTTTGTGGTCATCAGCTATCCTTTAGCTCGAAAATCGCCAGTTTTGTACGGCGCAGCGCAGCGCGGCTCGGAATGGAACATACCGGACCAATTTTTCTCTCCATGTCCCTGGATTTCAACTGGTCTCTGGACATTCATACCTGGATCTCACAGCTAGCTAGCTGCTATCCGTGTGACTATCGGCTTTCGTCGATTCCGGAGCAAACATCAATTATTCCGGAGCTAGCCAGCTCCGTCAATCACTCCTGAGTTCCATCAATCACTCCTGGGCTGCAGTCACCTATCCGGACCCGTTTTACTGCCTACGCGGTGCCCCACCGGGCCTTCACAACTGGACTGCCGACGTTATCTACCCGAAGGAGTTATCCGGCTGGCTCCTCCGTCGCGACGTTACCTGAACGCCCATCTGCGGCCTGCTAACCGTTAGCTGTCTTACCGGCTGCTATCTGAATCTGAATCGGACAATTTATTTATTTTTATTATTATTATGTTTTCTTCTTGGGCCTCTATAACTATATATATATATTTTATTTTTGTTGTTGTGGGATTTGGATTAATCGGCAGCGTAGCCTAGTGGTTAGAGCTTTGGACTAGTAACCGGAAGGTTGCGAGTTCAAACCCCCAAGCAGACAAGGTACAAATCTGTCGTTCTGCCCCTGAACAGGCAGTTAACCCACTGTTCCCAGGCCGTCATTGAAAATAAGAATGTGTTCTTAACTGACTTGCCTGGTTAAATAAAGGTAAAATAAAAAATAAAATAAAAATCACCTCTACCACACGGAACCCCACTAATCTGCTGACGGAACGCAAGAGGTGGCTAATAACAGACCTCCATCCTATGCTAGCTTGCTACCGACGGCCTGGCTAGCTGTCTAAATCGCCGTGACCCCCAACCAACCTCTCCACTCCCTGGACCCT
>NW_025762676.1:0-1366 GCF_021184085.1 Oncorhynchus gorbuscha
CAATAATACAATAGAGACTTGTACCATTGTGGCAGACCAGGGTTTTGGTCAAGACGTTTTCAGAAACTGACAGGAGAAGGATTAGCTCAGTTTCAATGGTGTTTATTTCAATAATAGATCCAAAAGAAAATGAGACCCCACATGAGACCCTCTCTATCTTCTGGGTTCCAGGTCTGGCTGTATCCTGTCGTTACCTCTGCAACCATCAACAATAACACAGGAGTCCTTTCCACCACCCTCCTGTGTGCTGCCCTTCTGTTCATGGGCCTTGATTACAACCCCAATTACTGTTTACAGATGGGATTTTTAAAGGTGAGTTGCTCCAATCAGCCCCAATTACTGTTTACAGATGGGATATTTACAGGTGAGCTGCTCCAATCAGCCCCAATTACTGTTTACAGATGGGAATTTACAGGTGAGCTGCTCCAATCAGCCCCAATTACTGTTTACGGATGGGATATTTACAGGTGAGCTGCTCCAATCAGCCCCAATTACTGTTTACGATGGGAATTTACAGGTGAGCTGCTCCAATCAGCCCCAATTACTGTTTACAGATGGGTTATTTACAGGTGAGCTGCTCCAATCAGCCCCAATTACTGTTTACAGATGGGTTATTTACAGGTGAGCTGCTCCAATCAGCCCCAATTACTGTTTACAGATGGGATATTTACAGGTGAGCTGCTCCAATCAGCCCCAATTACTGTTTACAGATGGGATATTTACAGGTGAGCTGCTCCAATCAGCCCCAATTACTGTTTACAGATGGGATATTTACAGGTGAGCTGCTCCAATCAGCCCCAATTACTGTTTACAGAAGGGATATTTACAGGTGAGCTGCTCCAATCAGCCCCAATTACTGTTTACAGATGGGAATTTACAGGTGAGCTGCTCCAATCAGCCCCAATTACTGTTTACAGATGGGAATTTACAGGTGAGCTGCTCCAATCAGCCCCAATTACTGTTTACGGATGGGATATTTACAGGTGAGCTGCTCCAATCAGCCCCAATTACTGTTTACAGATGGGATATTTACAGGTGAGCTGCTCCAATCAGCCCCAATTACTGTTTACAGATGGGTTATTTACAGGTGAGCTGCTCCAATCAGCCCCAATTACTGTTTACAGATGGGATATTTACAGGTGAGCTGCTCCAATCAGCCCCAATTACTGTTTACAGATGGGATATTTACAGGTGAGCTGCTCCAATCAGCCCCAATTACTGTTTACAGATGGGATATTTACAGGTGAGCTGCTCCAATCAGCCCCAATTACTGTTTACAGATGGGATATTTACAGGTGAGCTGCTCCAATCAGCCCCAATTACTGTTTACAGATGGGATATTTACAGGTGAGCTGCTCCAATCAGC
>NW_025762677.1:0-1366 GCF_021184085.1 Oncorhynchus gorbuscha
TTGTGCACGGTGGCATTGTCATGCTGAAACAGGAAAGGGTCTTCCCCAAAATGTTGCCACAAAGTTGGAAACACATAATTGTCTAGAATGTCATTGTATGCTAGAATTCCCTTCACTGGAACTGAGGAGCCTAGCCCAAACTATGAAAAACAGCCCTAGACCATGATTCCTGCTCCACCAAACTTTACAGTTGGCACTATGTATTGGGGCAGGTAGCGTTCTCCTGGCATCCGACAGTATGTCGTACTGTCAGATGGTGAAGCGTGATTCATCACTCCAGAGAACGTATTTCCACAGTCCAATGGTGGCGAGCTTTACACCACTCTAGCCCAACGCTTAGCATTGCGTTTGGTGATCTTAGGCTGCTCGGCCATGGAAACCCATTTCACGAAGCTCCCGACTAACAGTTCTTCTGCTGACGTTGCTTCCAGAGGCAGTTGGGAACTTGGTGGTGAGTGTTGCAACTGAGGACAGACAATTGTTACGCGCTGCAGCACTCGGTGGTTCCATTCTGTGAGCTTGTGTGGTCTACCACTTCGCGGCTGAGTCGTTGTTGCTCCTAGATGTTTCCACTTCAAAATAACAGCACTTACAGTTGACCGGGGCAGCTCTAGCAGGGCAGAAATTTGATGAACTGACTTATTGGAAAGACAGCATCCTATGATGGTGCCACATGAAAGTGACTGAGCTCTTCAGTAAGGCCATTCTACTGCCAATGTTTTCCTATGGAGATTGTATGGGTGTGTGCTCGATTTGATACACCTGTCAGCAACGGGTGTCACTGAAATAGCCGAATCCACTAATTTGAAGGCGTGTCCACATAATTATGTATATATACTGTATGCTTAGTCTAATATAGTGACAAATAAAAGATACCAAAAACTATTTAGTCTAATCAACGTAAGCTAAATATGTGTCTGTCCGTGGGACTGATTTCTCTGTGTGTGTGTGTGTGTGTGTGTGTGTGTGTGTGTGTGTGTGTGTGTGTGTGTGTGTGTGTGTGTGTGTGTGTGTGTGTGTGTGTGTGTGTGTGTGTGTGTGTGTGTGTGTGTGTGTGTGTGTGTGTGTGTGTGTGTGTGTGTGTGTGTGTGTGTGTGTGCGAAAGTAGAAAAAACATGTTGACTCACCAATCCTATCCTCGTCTCTTTCATGTTGCCAAAACAGTGTAGGACTCTGTCATACAGTAGGCTACACACTTTTAGTTTTTGTTGTCCTGGCTAAAATGTTTGCTCGCTAGCCTAACTTCCTTTCATGGGCAATGATGAGCCCCTACATATTGAACTTCAGACCAGGGACACAAAGTAGGAATTCATGGTTGGATCAGAATCATTGTTATAATCATTGCCCAGTATCGAGAATTAAGTAG
>NW_025762678.1:0-1366 GCF_021184085.1 Oncorhynchus gorbuscha
ACTCCATACATTTTCCCTGACACCCAAAAGTACTCGTTACATTTTGAATGCTTAGCAGGACAAGAAGATTACACTTATCAAGAGAACATCCTACTGCCATTGATCTGGTGGACTTACCGAACACAAATGCTGAGTTTGTAAATTATGTCTGAGTGTGCCCCTTGCTATCCGTACATTTAAAAAATGATATATATTACTTTACTTTGATACTAAATAAGTATATTTTAGCAATTCCATTTACTTTTGATACTTAAGTATATTTACAACCAAATACTTTAAGACTTTTACTCAAGTAGTATTTTACTGGGTGACTCACTTTTATTTAAGTCATTTTCTATTAAGGTATCTTTACTTTAACTTAAGTAGGACAATGGGGTACTTTTTCCACCAGTGCATAATGCAACACAGCTGGGACGGTTGTTTTCAACAGGTGAGCTGCCAACGAACTGAGAATAAGTCAATGTCTCTGGAGGATTGGAGAAGAGGAACACAGTAACGAGGACTTTTAAACACAGAGTAGAGGAGAGAGGAGATGCAAAACAGAACCAGGGTTTGTTGTCGCACAGCAACATTTCATTATCTAGTACTTTGATCTCCTGAAAGCAAATCTAAGAACTGTTTTGACAAGAATCCCCGTTGCCAATGACAGTTGCTGTGACCGTTTGAGTTCTTTATGATTGAACGTTGTCCTAGTTTCTGGGGAGTCTGATTCTTGGATGACTCATTCTCCATCCCTGGATGGAAAAGTGTGGTGAAAATGCTTGGTTAACCCCAGAAAAGGAAAACACCCAGGTATGGGTTATGTCCACTCTCTTGGGCCAAACTCAACATACAGGTTCCATGGAAGACATTTCCCATTTCCTCCATTACTGTCAACACCTTGGATTCATCTATGGCTACTTGCTGTTGTAAGTAAGTAAGTAAGTAAGTAAGTAAGTAAGCAAGCAGGCAAGTAATTAAGTAATTAGGTAATTAAGTAATTATGAAGAAATGAAAGTGGACCCGACAGTATTTGAACTACTTAGCAGATATGAAAATCATAATATCAGTCAAAAATATCAAATTCCCAGTTGATGTTACAAAACCAACTTCATAAAGATGTTTTAAAAGTAGGTTCTAGTTGACTCAACATTCCATGTTGTACAGTAAGACATTGTTGGTAGAATAGATGGATGCAGTTCAATACATGATTCATATAATTCACCAATACATTTCTTGGTAGTCTAAAAAACATTGCTATCATGTTGTAAATCACAGCTGGCCTGGTACATTGTTTCCTGCCTCCGTTTGGGATGCACTGTTTCAGTTTCAATGACTTAATATTTTGGTCAAAAACTGACAATCGTAAATAAGGCTGGGAATGTCA
>NW_025762679.1:0-1365 GCF_021184085.1 Oncorhynchus gorbuscha
CATCATGGTATCTGTGTTCTTTATCAACATCTCATGTTCACTAGCTATCATCACCATCATCATGGTATCTGTGTTCTTTATCAACATCTCATGTTCACTAGCTATCATCACCACCATTATGGTATCTGTGTTCTTTATCAACATCTCATGTTCACTAGCTATCATCACCACCATCATGGTATCTGTGTTCTTTATCAACATCTCATGTTCACTAGCTATCATCACCATCATCATGGTATCTGTGTTCTTTATCAACATCTCATGTTCACTAGCCATCATCACCACCATCATGGTATCTGTGTTCTTTATCAACATCTCATGTTCACTAGCTATCATCACCATCATCATGGTATCTGTGTTCTTTATCAACATCTCATGTTCACTAGCTATCATCACCACCATCATGGTATCTGTGTTCTTTATCAACATCTCATGTTCACTAGCTATCATCACCACCATAATGGTATCTGTGTTCTTTATCAACATCTCATGTTCACTAGCTATCATCACCACCATCATGGTATCTGTGTTCTTTATCAACATCTCATGTTCACTAGCCATCATCACCACCATAATGGTATCTGTGTTCTTTATCAACATCTCATGTTCACTAGCTATCATCACCATCATGGTATCTGTGTTCTTTATCAACATCTCATGTTCACTAGCTATCATCACCACCATCATGGTATCTGTGTTCTTTATCAACATCTCATGTTCACTAGCTATCATCACCACCATCATGGTATCTGTGTTCTTTATCAACATCTCATGTTCACTAGCTATCATCACCACCATCATGGTATCTGTGTTCTTTATCAACATCTCATGTTCACTAGCCATCATCACCACCATCATGGTATCTGTGTTCTTTATCAACATCTCATGTTCACTAGCTATCATCACCACCATCATGGTATCTGTGTTCTTTATCAACATCTCATGTTCACTAGCTATCATCACCACCATTATGGTATCTGTGTTCTTTATCAACATCTCATGTTCACTAGCTATCATCACCATCATGGTATCTGTGTTCTTTATCAACATCTCATGTTCACTAGCTATCATCACCACCATCATGGTATCTGTGTTCTTTATCAACATCTCATGTTCACTAGCTATCATCACCACCATCATGGTATCTGTGTTCTTTATCAACATCTCATGTTCACTAGCCATCATCACCATCATCATGGTATCTGTGTTCTTTATCAACATCTCATGTTCACTAGCTATCATCACCACCATCATGGTATCTGTGTTCTTTATCAACATCTCATGTTCACTAGCCATCATCACCACCATCATGGTATCTGTGTTCTTTATCAACATCTCATGTTCACTAGCTATCATCACCATCAT
>NW_025762680.1:0-1363 GCF_021184085.1 Oncorhynchus gorbuscha
TCTGAACTCTATTTCTTGTTGGTTAAGGGCTTGTAAGGAAGTATTTCACTGTGAGGTCTACACCTGTTGTATTCAGCATTTCACTGTAAGGTCCTGTTGTATTCAGCATTTCACTGTAAGGTCTACTACACCTGTTGTATTCAGCATTTCACTGTAAGGTCTACTACACCTGTTGTATTCAGCATTTCACTGTAAGGTCTACTACACCTGTTGTATTCAGCATTTCACTGTTGAGGTCTACTACACCTGTTGTATTCAGCATTTCACTGTGAGGTCTACTACACCTGTTGTATTCAGCATTTCACTGTAAGGTCTACTACACCTGTTGTAGTCAGCATTTCACTGTGAGGTCTACTACACCTGTTGTATTCAGCATTTCACTGTAAGGTCTACTACACCTGTTGTATTCAGCATTTCACTGTAAGGTCTACTACACCTGTTGTACTCAGCATTTCACTGTGAGGTCCTGTTGTATTCAGCATTTCACTGTAAGGTCTACTACGCCTGTTGTATTCAGCATTTCACTGTGAGGTCTACTACATCTGTTGTATTCAGCATTTCACTGTGAGGTCTACTACACCTGTTGTATTCAGCATTTCACTGTAAAGTCTACTACACCTGTTGTATTCAGCATTTCACTGTAAAGTCTACTACACCTGTTGTATTCAGTATTTCACTGTGAGGTCTACTACACCTGTTCTATTCAGCATTTAACTGTAAGGTCTACTACACCTGTTGTATTCAGCATTTCACTGTAAAGTCTACTACACCTGTTGTATTCAGTATTTCACTGTAAGGTCTACTACACCTGTTGTATTCAGCATTTCACTGTAAGGTCTACTACACCTGTTGTATTCAGCATTTCACTGTAAGGTCTACTACACCCTGTTGTATTCAGCATTTCACTGTCAGGTCCACACCTGTTGTATTCAGCATTTCACTGTAAGGTCTACTACACCTGTTGTATTCAGCATTTCACTGTAAAGTCTACTACACCTGTTGTATTCAGCATTTCACTGTAAGGTCTACTACACCTGTTGTATTCAGCATTTCACTGTAAGGTCTACTACACCCTGTTGTAATTCAGCATTTCACTGTAAGGTCTACTACACCTGTTGTATTCAGCATTTCACTGTAAGGTCTACTACACCTGTTGTATTCAGCATTTCACTGTGAGGTCTACTACACCTGTTGTATTCAGCATTTCACTGTAAGGTCTACTACACCTGTTGTATTCAGCATTTCACTGTAAGGTCTACTACACCTGTTGTATTCAGCATTTCACTGTGAGGTCTACTACACCTGTTGTATTCAGCATTTCACTGTAAGGTCTACTACACCTGTTGTATTCAGCATTTCACTG
>NW_025762681.1:0-1362 GCF_021184085.1 Oncorhynchus gorbuscha
CATGCATGTTTAGATCATGTGCATGGTTAGACCATATGCATGGTTAGATCATATGCATGGTTAGATCATGTGCATGGTTAGATCATGTGCATGGTTAGATCATATGCATGGTTAGACCATGTGCATGGTTAGATCATGTGCATGGTTAGATCATGTGCATGGTTAGATCATGTGCATGGTTAGATCATGTGCATGGTTAGACCATATGCATGGTTAGACCATATGCATGGTTAGATCATGTGCATGGTTAGATCATATGCATGGTTAGATCATATGCATGGTTAGACCATATGCATGGTTAGATCATGTGCATGGTTAGATCATGTGCATGGTTAGATCATGTGCATGGTTAGATCATGTGCATGGTTAGACCATATGCATGGTTAGATCATATGCATGGTTAGATCATATGCATGGTTAGATCATGTGCATGGTTAGATCATATGCATGGTTAGATCATATGCATGGTTAGATCATATGCATGGTTAGATCATATGCATGGTTAGATCATGTGCATGGTTAGACCATATGCATGGTTAGATCATATGCATGGTTAGATCATGTGCATGGTTAGATCATGTGCATGGTTAGATCATGTGCATGGTTAGATCATGTGCATGGTTAGATCATGTGCATGGTTAGATCATGTGCATGGTTAGATCATGTGCATGGTTAGATCATGTGCATGGTTAGATCATGTGCATGGTTAGACCATATGCATGGTTAGATCATGTGCATGGTTAGATCATGTGCATGGTTAGATCATGTGCATGGTTAGATCATGTGCATGGTTAGACCATATGCATGGTTAGACCATATGCATGGTTAGATCATGTGCATGGTTAGATCATGTGCATGGTTAGATCATATGCATGGTTAGACCATATGCATGGTTAGATCATGTGCATGGTTAGATCATGTGCATGGTTAGATCATGTGCATGGTTAGATCATGTGCATGGTTAGACCATATGCATGGTTAGATCATGTGCATGGTTAGATCATGTGCATGGTTAGATCATGTGCATGGTTAGATCATGTGCATGGTTAGACCATATGCATGGTTAGATCATGCGCATGTTTAGATCATGTGCATGGTTAGACCATATGCATGGTTAGATCATATGCATGGTTAGATCATGTGCATGGTTAGATCATGTGCATGGTTAGATCATATGCATGGTTAGACCATGTGCATGGTTAGATCATGTGCATGGTTAGATCATGTGCATGGTTAGATCATGTGCATGGTTAGATCATGTGCATGGTTAGACCATATGCATGGTTAGACCATATGCATGGTTAGATCATGTGCATGGTTAGATCATATGCATGGTTAGATCATATGCATGGTTAGACCATA
>NW_025762682.1:0-1362 GCF_021184085.1 Oncorhynchus gorbuscha
AGCACTTGCAGAGGCTCGGTGCATCTCAACAATTGTGCTCTGTAGCCAGCGGCCGGTTAGCTCAGTTGGTTAGAGTGTGTGATACGCTGCTCTCTGAAAGTAAGTAATGTCTTTCTTTTTCATCTGACATTGTGACATCAGTGTTACATGAGAGTTTCTTGTCATTGTTTACATGACAGTAGGTTGTCGTAAGACAAGGCTGCATGAAGTGTGAACTGGAGTTTTCTTGGATCCATATAACAATGTGCTTTTGGAGAATGTGGGCATCGATCCCACTACCTCACGCGTGCAAAGCATTTGAGCTAATTCCCCAGCCGTTTGGAATTTCCGCAAGAAGCAACCAAGAGGGTCCAGTCTTGTCAGGCTATGCTGTTGGTGGACTTGTTAGTTTGTGCTCCAGCACTTGCAGAGGCTCGGTGCATCTCAACAATTGTGCTCTGTAGCCAGCGGCCGGTTAGCTCAGTTGGTTAGAGTGTGTGATACGCTGCTCTCTGAAAGTAAGTAATGTCTTTCTTTTTCATCTGACATTGTGACATCAGTGTTACATGAGAGTTTCTTGTCATTGTTACATGACAGTTTCTTGTCATTGTTTACATGACAGTAGGTTGTCGTAAGACAAGGCTGCATGAAGTGTGAACTGGAGTTTTCTTGGATCCATATAACATTGTGCTTTTGGAGAATGTGGGCATCGATCCCACTACCTCACGCGTGCAAAGCATTTGAGCTAATTCCCCAGCCGTTTGGAATTTCCGCAAGAAGCAACCAAGAGGGTCCAGTCTTGTCAGGCTATGCTGTTGGTGGACTTGTTTGTTGACGTGCCAGCACTTGCAGAGGCTCAGTGCATTTCAACAATTGAGTAAAATAGCAAATGGCCGGTTAGCTCAGTTGGTTAGAGTGTGGTGCTAACAACGCCAAGGTCATGGGTTCGATCCCCATACTGTCTATTATGTACATTTTGAGTGTCAAAATTATGAGTCACATGCATGTGAATTGTCAAGGGTGCCACGGAATTAGTTTGAGTGATTTGCCGGAATAGCTCAGTTGGGAGCGTTAGACTGAAGATTTAGAGGTCTGGTTCGATCCGGGTTGCGGTATTTGTTCTTTCTTTATGCTCTGGGCTTCAATGAAACTTTCCACAGCTTTGTTTGTGGTCCCAATGTGTGCTACGCTGCTCCTCTGAAAGTAATGTCTTGCTATTTCATCTGACATTTTGACATCAGTGTTACATTAAAGTTGCTTGTCATTGCTACATGACAGTAGGTTGTCGTAAGACAAGGCTGTATGAAGCGAATTCATAAAACAATGCGTGCTTTTGGAGAATGTGGGCATCGAGTCCACTACCCTGCACGCGTGCAAAGCATT
>NW_025762683.1:0-1361 GCF_021184085.1 Oncorhynchus gorbuscha
CCTAATCCTATGGATCCTAACCCTATGGGTCCTAACCCTATGGGTCCTAAGCCTATGGGTCCTAACCTATGGATCCTAATCCTATGGGTCCTAAGCCTAACCCTATGGGTCCCTAACCCTATGGATCCCAACCCTATGGATCCTAACCCTATGGATCCTAACCCTATGGGTCCTAACCCTATGGATCCTACCAACCTATGGGTCCTAACCCTATGTATCCTAACCCTATGGGTCCTAACCCTATGGGTCCTAACCATATGGGTCCTAACCTATGGATCCTAACCCTATGGATCCTAACCCTATGGATCCTGACCCTATGGATCCTAACCATATGGGTCCTAAACCTATGGACCCTAACCATATGGGTCCTAACCCTATGGGTCCTAACCCTATGGATCCTAATCCTATGGGTCCAAACCCTAACCCTATGGGTCCTAACCCTATTGATCCTAAACCTATGGATCCTAACCCTATGGATCCTAACCCTATGGGTCCTAACCCTATGGACCCTAACCCTATGGGTCCTAACCCTATGGGTCCTAACCCTATGGATCCTAACCCTATGGGTCCTAATCCTATGGATCCTAACCCTATGGATCCTAACCCTATGGGTCCTAACCCTATGGATCCTAACCCTATGGGTCCTAACCCTATGGATCCTAACCCTATGGATCCTAACCCTATGGGTCCTAACCCTATGGGTCCTAACCTATGGATCCTAACCCTATGGATCCTAACCCTATGGGTCCTAACCCTATGGATCCTAACCCTAATCCTATGGATCCTAACCCTATGGGTCCTAACCCTATGAATCCTAAACCTATGGGTCCTAACCCTATGGATCCTAACCCTATGGATCCTAAACCCTATGGGTCCTAACCCTATGGATCCTAACCCTATGGGTCCTAACCCATGGATCCTAACCCTATGGATCCTAACCCTATGGATCCTAACCCTAACCCTATGGTTCCTAACCCTATGGATCCTAACCCTATGGATCCTAACCCTATGGATCCTAACCCTAACCCTATGGATCCTAACCTAGATCCAACCTATGGATCCTAACCCTATGGATCCTAACCCTATGGATCCTAACCTAACCCTATGGATCCTAACCCTATGGATCCTAACCCTATGGGTCCTAACCCTATGGGTCCTAACCCTATGGATCCTAATCCTATGGGTCCAAACCCTAACCCTATGGGTCCTAACCCTATTGATCCTAAACCTATGGATCCTAACCCTATGGATCCTAACCTATGGGTCTAACCCTATGGACCCTAACCCTATGGGTCCTAACCCTATGGGTCCTAACCCTATGGATCCTAATCCTATGGGTCCAAACCCTAACCCAATGGACC
>NW_025762684.1:0-1359 GCF_021184085.1 Oncorhynchus gorbuscha
TCAACACCAGAGATGACTAATCAACACCAGAGACACTAATCAACACCAGAGACACTAATCAACACCAGAGACACTAATCAACACCAGAGACACTAATCAACACCAGAGACACTAATCAACACCAGAGACACTAATCAACACCAGAGACACTAATCAACACCAGAGACACTAATCAACACCAGAGACACTAATCAACACCAGAGACACTAATCAACACCAGAGACACTAATCAACACCAGAGACACTAATCAACACCAGAGTACACTAATCAACACCAGAGACACTAATCAACACCAGAGACACTAATCAACACCAGAGACACTAATCAACACCAGAGACACTAATCAACACCAGAGACACTAATCAACACCAGAGACACTAATCAACACCAGAGACACTAATCAACACCAGAGTACACTAATCAACACCAGAGACACTAATCAACACCAGAGACACTAATCAACACCAGAGACACTAATCAACACCAGAGATGACTAATCAACACCAGAGACACTAATCAACACCAGAGACGACTAATCAACACCAGAGACACTAATCAACACCAGAGACACTAATCAACACCAGAGACACTAATCAACACCAGAGACACTAATCAACACCAGAGACACTAATCAACACCAGAGACACTAATCAACACCAGAGACACTAATCAACACCAGAGACACTAATCAACACCAGAGACACTAATCAACACCAGAGACACTAATCAACACCAGAGTGCACTAATCAACACCAGAGACACTAATCAACACCAGAGACACTAATCAACACCAGAGACACTAATCAACACCAGAGACACTAATCAACACCAGAGACACTAATCAACACCAGAGACACTAATCAACACCAGAGACACTAATCAACACCAGAGACACTAATCAACACCAGAGACACTAATCAACACCAGAGACGACTAATCAACACCAGAGACACTAATCAACACCAGAGACACTAATCAACACCAGAGATCACTAATCAACACCAGAGACACTAATCAACACCAGAGACACTAATCAACACCAGAGACACTAATCAACACCAGAGACACTAATCAACACCAGAGACACTAATCAACACCAGAGACACTAATCAACACCAGAGACACTAATCAACACCAGAGACACTAATCAACACCAGAGACACTAATCAACACCAGAGACACTAATCAACACCAGAGTGACTAATCAACACCAGAGACACTAATCAACACCAGAGACACTAATCAACACCAGAGACACTAATCAACACCAGAGACACTAATCAACACCAGAGACACTAATCAACACCAGAGACACTAATCAACACCAGAGACACTAATCAACACCAGAGTACACTAAT
>NW_025762685.1:0-1353 GCF_021184085.1 Oncorhynchus gorbuscha
GCGAGAGAGAGAGCGCGAGAGAGAGAGTCAGAGAGAGAGAGAGCGAGAGAGAGAGTCAGCGCGAGAGAGAGAGAGCAGGGCATGAGAGAGAGAGTCAGCGAGAGAGAGAGAGTCAGAGAGCGAGAGAGAGAGAGTCAGCGCAGAGAGAGAGAGTCAGCGCTAGAGAGAGAGAGTCAGCGAGAGAGAGAGAGAGCAGCGCGAGAGAGAGAGAGCGCGAGAGAGAGAGAGGAGTCAGCGAGAGAGAGAGTCAGCGCGAGAGAGAGTCAGAGAGCGCGAGAGAGAGAGAGCGAGAGAGAGTCTGAGCGAGAGAGAGAGAGTCGGAGCGAGAGAGAGAGAGTCGGAGCGAGAGAGAGAGAGTCGGAGCGAGAGAGAGAGAGTCGGAGCGAGAGAGAGAGAGTCAGCGCGAGAGAGAGAGAGTCAGAGCGAGAGAGAGAGAGTCAGCGAGAGAGAGAGAGTCAGCGCGAGAGAGAGAGAGTCAGCGCGAGAGAGAGAGAGTCAGAGCGAGAGAGAGAGAGAGTCAGAGCGAGAGAGAGAGAGTCAGCGCGAGAGAGAGAGAGTCAGCGCGAGAGAGAGAGAGTCAGCGCGAGAGAGAGAGAGTCAGCGCGAGAGAGAGAGAGTCAGCGCGAGAGAGAGAGAGTCAGAGCGAGAGAGAGAGAGAGCGAGTCAGAGCGAGAGAGAGAGAGAGAGTCAGAGCGAGAGAGAGAGAGTCAGCGCGAGAGAGAGAGAGTCATGCGAGAGAGAGAGAGTCAGAGCGAGAGAGAGAGAGAGAGTCAGAGCGAGAGAGAGAGAGTCAGAGCGAGAGAGAGCGAGTCAGAGCGAGAGAGTCAGAGCGAGAGCGAGAGAGAGAGAGAGTCAGAGCGAGAGCGAGAGAGAGAGAGTCAGCGCGAGCGAGAGAGAGAGTCAGAGAGTCGAGAGCGAGAGAGAGAGAGAGAGAGAGTCAGCGAGCGAGAGAGAGAGTCAGAGAGTCAGAGCGAGAGAGAGAGTCGAGAGAGTGCGAGTCAGCGAGAGAGAGAGTCAGAGAGTCAGCGCGAGAGAGAGAGATCAGAGAGTCGAGAGTCAGCGCGAGAGAGAGAGCGTCAGGAGCGAGCGCGAGAGAGAGAGTCAGAGCGAGAGAGAGAGAGAGTCAGAGCGAGAGAGAGAGAGAGTCGGAGCGAGAGAGAGAGAGAGTCGGAGCGAGAGAGAGAGAGTCGGAGCGAGAGAGAGAGGAGTCGGAGCGAGAGAGTCAGAGAGTCGGAGCGAGAGAGAGAGCAGAGAGTCGGAGCGAGAGAGAGAGTCAGAGAGTCGGAGCGAGAGAGAGAGTCAGAGAGTCGGAGCGAGAGAGAGAGTCAGAGAGTCGGAGCGAGAGAGAGAGTC
>NW_025762686.1:0-1352 GCF_021184085.1 Oncorhynchus gorbuscha
TTTTGAAATCTCCAGAGTTCAACCAGCCTGTCAAATCAGACATGGTCTCGTCAGTGGCAATATTCTCTGTCTTATTACAGGTACCAACTTCCCCACGTATTTCCCGTGTGTACTGTATCTGGCCAAACAGTAATATTCTCCTCTCGTCACGGTAAAGGGAGGAAGTCTTGATTTAAGTGGAACCTGGGGATATAAATAGTGTAAATCAATACAACTATCATTATTTGGCATTCCTGCTTTCATGAACAGCTTTACCATACATGCCATTCCCTTAGGGAATTAATTCCGTTCAGTGGGAAAGGGATAGTTGTTAACTGTGGTTTAGCGTTCGCACAGGCATAGCATTCTTCTTTGGCCACTGATCTGGCCATATACTGAATCCATTCCAACCACAAGTTGGAATCCCCAAACCCAGTCTCCACCTCTATAACTTCTTTAAGGTCTTTGGTCTGAACTATTCTTACTGGTCCTTTACCCTGGATGATTACACTAGGAATATCCGTTGTGTTAGAGAGATTGGTTGAACTCCGGCCAACCATATTCTCCTTATCAACTCTAACCTCTGCCACCTGGAACGGTACCATAGTATCAGTTGAAAACTGGTAAAATCCTACATACCATAACCCGAGATCCTGGGTCTTGACCGCTTTAATGTTAATTTGCACCTTTATACAATACTACCTCTGCTCTGGAACACAGTCCGAAACACCAACCCTTACTATACTCCATCTGGTCCCAAATTGGGTGTATGGGTTTACATTGCCATCCCTTTCAGTGTGAGCTATGACCTGGCTCCACGACTTACACGGTGATTTACACAAATACTTCCCATAGAGTCCCATGGTTCTAGACTGCCAAGGGGTGAATGACCCCAATTGATCTACACAAAATTCTACTGAGAGATCCTTGCCCAATTCCACCCTCACTTCCTTACTATTTTGTTTCAGTGACCTTCTGAGAATCTTAGGTAACATCCCATTTCCCTCATCTAGCACATGAGTCAAATTATCCTCTTTGGCACTTTCCGAGGGATCATGGTGAATCAGGAATATGGCCCCCACAATAAAACAGCTCAGGACGGTCAGTGCACACGTGAAGCCCCACCCTCTCCCGAGAACATATCAACAGCCAGAGGCCAAGCCATCACTTCACTTCTATGAACGCTCACAGCTGGGGAAAGGTCGGGTATAGGGAATCTTCAGAAGGAGTTTGACCCCGTTCCATATGGGTCACGGTTCCTCTCCTACTCCTGTGATCGTCCGACAGTGCTAGTGTGACTTACCCTCTTACAATGTGTGATATGCACCCAGGTAGCTCTTTCGGCTAATCTCACAGCGAAGGCAGTCACCAGT
>NW_025762687.1:0-1349 GCF_021184085.1 Oncorhynchus gorbuscha
AGTTTATACACAGCACAGTTTATAAACAGCACACAGTTTATACACAGTTTATACACAGCACACAGTTTATACACAGCACAGTTTATAAACAGCACACAGTTTATACACAGCACACAGTTTATACACAGCACACAGTTTATACACAGCACACAGTTTATACACAGCACACAGTTTATACACAGCACACGGTTTATACACAGCACACAGTTTATACACAGCACACAGTTTATACACAGCACACAGTTTATACACAGCACACAGTTTATACACAGCACACCGTTTATAAACAGCACACAGTTTATACACAGCACACTGTCTGTAGCGCACTGTGTAAATCACTGCCAGTTGTTTGCTGGAGGAGGACATGTGTTGGCGTGCTGCTGGAGCCGTGCATCAAGGGGGCGGGGGGTACTGTCTTAACTTCTGCCGAAGTTGGTGCCTCTCCTTGTTCCGGCGGTGTTCGGTGGTCGACGTCACCGGTTTTCTAGCCACTACCGATCTATGTTTCATTGTCCATTTGTTTTGTCTTTATTGTACACACCTGGTTTCCATTACAATATTATTTATTCCCTATTTAACCCTCTGGTTCCCACATGGTTTTGTGCGTGTGTCAGGATTTGGCCAGGGTTGTTCCGGTTTTTGGTCACTAGATGCCCCCATTGTGCCTTTTGACCTTTTGTTTTCCCTTGATCCCCATTATTATTTGCACCTGTGCCTCGTTTCCCCTGATTGTATTTAAACCCTTTGTTTTCCTCTGTTCTTTGCTCTGTGTTTGTATGTTAGCACCCAGCCCTAGTACTCTGTGAGCTCTTGTTGATCCCGGTGGACTCGCTTGTGGAATTCTGTTTTTTTGTTCTTGTTTGTGTGTTTTTGAGTATCTTTTGAGGCTTTTTGTGCTATACCTTCTACCTTGTGGATTTACCTTTTTGTCTTGGAGGATTACCTTTGTTCTTGTGGAATTCCTTTTGAGGTTGTGGAGTTACATGTTTTCCTGAAGAACTTCACTTTTTACTTCATTAAATACACCGTCTCAAGTACTGCTGTGTCTGCCTCATCTTCTGGGTTTTGCCAACTATTCGTGGCTCATTTGGTTAAGTGACTGTTTCTCACTCCGGAGACCCGGGTTCGTAACCGGGTCCTGACAGTGTGTTTGTTCGTTGTGAAGTGTTCGCTATTTTCTGTGAGCTGGAGTATTTTCCCTGCGTGGAATTTATTTTGTTGTTTATTCGAGTAAAGTACGTTTTTTTACTCAGTTCTGTGTCCTGCACCTGACTCCTTCCTACCTGCTGCACATTGACACAAGAACATAATCAGGGCATGCACTTTAATGTGCTGATGGTTCAATTCCA
>NW_025762688.1:0-1349 GCF_021184085.1 Oncorhynchus gorbuscha
TGTTAGTTAGAGGATGGTGTTAGTTAGAGGACGGTGTTAGTTAGAAGATCGGTGTTAGTTAGAGGATGGTGTTAGAGGATGGTGTTAGTTAGAGGACGGTGTTAGTTAGAGGACGGTGTTAGTTAGAGGATGGTGTTAGTTAGAGGATGGTGTTAGTTAGAGGATGGTGTTAGTTAGAGGACGGTGTTAGTTAGAGGACGGTGTTAGTTAGAGGATGGTGTTAGTTAGAGGATGGTGTTAGTTAGAGGACGGTGTTAGTAGGATGGTGTTAGTTAGAGGACGGTGTTAGTTAGGAGTGGTGTTAGTTAGAGGATGGTGTTAGTTAGAGGATGGTGTTAGTTAGAGGATGGTGTTAGTTAGAGGATGGTGTTAGTTAGAGGATGGTGTTAGTTAGAGGATGGTGTTAGTTAGAGGATGGTGCTAGTTAGAGGATGGTGTTAGTTAGAGGATGGTGTTAGTTAGAGGATGATGTTAGTTAGAGGACGGTGTTAGTTAGAGGACGGTGTTAGTTAGAGGACGGTGTTAGTTAGAGGACGGTGTTAGTTAGAGGATGGTGTTAGCTAGAGGACGTGTTAGTTAGAGGACGGTTAGTTAGATGATGGTGTTAGTTAGAGGATGGTGTTAGTTAGAGGACGGTGTTAGTTAGAGGACGGTGTTAGAGGAGTTAGAGGATGGTGTTAGTTAGAGGATGGTGTTAGTTAGAGGATGGTGTTAGTTAGGAGGATGGTGTTAGTTAGAGGATGGTGTTAGTTAGAGGATGGTGTTAGTTAGAGGATGGTGTTAGTTAGAGGATGGTGTTAGTTAGAGGATGGTGTTAGTTAGAGGATGAGTTAGTTAGAGGATGTTAGTTAGAGGATGGTGTTAGTTAGAGGATGGTGTTAGTTAGAGGACGGTGTTAGTTAGAGGACGGTGTTAGTTAGAGGATGGTGTTAGTTAGAGGATGGTGTTAGTTAGAGGATGGTGTTAGTTAGAGGATGGTGTTAGTTAGAGGATGGTGTTAGTTAGAGGATGGTGTTAGTTAGAGGACGGTGTTAGTTAGAGGACGGTGTTAGTTAGAGGATGGTGTTAGTTAGAGGACGGTGTTAGTTAGAGGACGGTGTTAGTTAGAGGGACGGTGTTAGTTAGAGGATGGTGTTAGTTAGAGGATGGTGTTGAGTTAGAGGATGGTGTTAGTTAGAGGATGGTGTTAGTTAGAGGACGGTGTTAGTTAGAGGATGGTGTTAGAGATGGTGTTAGTTAGAGGATGGTGTTAGTTAGAGGATGGTGTTAGTTAGGAGGTGTTAGTTAGGTGGTTTAGTTAGAGGATGGTGTTATTGAGGATGGTGTTAGAGAGATGATGTTAGTTAGAG
>NW_025762689.1:0-1345 GCF_021184085.1 Oncorhynchus gorbuscha
CTGACTTCAGAGTCTGGCTGATACAAGTCCTCCTGACTTCAGAGTCTGGCTGATACCAGTCCTCCTGACTTCAGAGTCTGGCTGATACCAGTCCTCCTGACTTCAGAGTCTGGCTGATACCAGTCCTCCTGACTTCAGAGTCTGGCTGATACCAGTCCTCCTGACTTCAGAGTCTGGCTGATACCAGTCCTCCTGACTTCAGAGTCTGGCTGATACCAGTCCTCCTGACTTCAGAGTCTGGCTGATACCAGTCCTCCTGACTTCAGAGTCTGGCTGATACCAGTCCTCCTGACTTCAGAGTCTGGCTGATACCAGTCCTCCTGACTTCAGAGTCTGGCTGATACCAGTCCTCCTGACTTCAGAGTCTGGCTGATACCAGTCCTCCTGACTTCAGAGTCTGGCTGATACCAGTCCTCCTGACTTCAGAGTCTGGCTGATACCAGTCCTCCTGACTTCAGAGTCTGGCTGATACCAGTCCTCCTGACTTCAGAGTCTGGCTGATACCAGTCCTCCTGACTTCAGAGTCTGGCTGATACCAATCCTCCTGTCCTCCAAGTGTCTTCCCCTTGTTTAACAACCGTTGGGTTTTCAAATCCAAACAACCAGAGCTCTCAACCCCAAATATATATATATATATTTTTAAAGAACCAATCAATATGCCTACTCTGAGACGGATCAAATATAAAACTATAACTACTGGCTTTCCAAACCATTGGGGCACAGCGCACTGTGTACAATGTGGGTCTGTACAACATGGGTCTGCACAATGTAGGTCTGCACAACGTGGGTCTGTACAACGTGGGTCTGTACAACGTGGGTCTGCACAACGTGGGTTTGCACAATGTAGGTCTGCACAACGTGGGTCTGCACAACGTGGGTCTGTACAACGTGGGTCTGTACAACGTGGGTCTGTACAACGTGGGTCTGCACAACGTGGGTTTGCACAATGTAGGTCTGCACAACGTGGGTCTGTACAACGTGGGTCTGTACAACGTGGGTCTGTACAACGTGGGTCTGTACAACGTGGGTCTACATGTCAGCCAGGCTAGCAACCCTCCAGCAAGACGGCCCAAACATTTGTTCTCGTTTTTCTTGTTGTTCAAATCTTTGTTTGATGCCTGTGTCTTATGGTTTCTTGTATTTACCACAAATACTTCATATGATATCGCTCTCAGAAAGATCATCTATGCTGTTATTAAAATGTGCTTGGATATACTATCTATACATGATATACCATGTACCATAGATACATGACACAGGCCAATAAAGGCTTCTTGTGCTATCTCTCTCATAAAGATAATCTATGGTGTCATTACATCTGTTAGGATTATTACTATTGGGGATA
>NW_025762690.1:0-1344 GCF_021184085.1 Oncorhynchus gorbuscha
TTTAAGTCATTTAGCAGACGCTCTTATCCAGAGCGACTTACAAATTGGTGCATTCACCTTATGACATCCAGTGGAACAGTCACTTTACAATAGTGCATCTAAAACTTAAAGGGGGTGAGAGGGATTACTTATCCTATCCTAGGTATTCCTTAAAGAGGTGGGGTTTCAGGTGTCTCCGGAAGGTGGTGATTGACTCCGCTGTCCTGGCGTCGTGAGGGAGTTTGTTCCACCATTGGGGGCCAGGGCAGCGAACAGTTTTGACTGGGCTGAGCGGAGCTGTACTTCCTCAGTGGTAGGGAGGCGAGCAGGCCAGAGGTGGATGAACGCAGTGCCCTTGTTTGGGTGTAGGGCCTGATCAGAGCCTGGAGGTACTGAGGTGCCGTTCCCCTCACAGCTCCGTAGGCAAGCACCATGGTCTTGTAGCGGATGCGAAGCTTCAACTGGAAGCCAGTGGAGAGAACGGAGGAGCGGGGTGACGGTGAGAGAACTTGGGAAGGTTGAACACCAGACGGGCTGCGGCGTTCTGGATGAGTTGAAGGGGTTTAATGGCACAGGCAGGGAGCCCAGCCAACAGCGAGTTGCAGTAATCCAGACGGGAGATGACAAGTGCCTGGATTAGGACCTGCGCCGCTTCCTGTGTGAGGCAGGGTCGTACTTCTGGCGGATGTTGTAGAGCATGAACCCACAGGAACGGGCCACCGCCTCTGATGTTGGTTGAGAACGACTATGGAGTTGTTTGTCCAGGATCACTGGCCAAGCGTCCTCGGCGCCCTGGGGAGGAGGAGACTGTCGAGTTGTCCAGCACGTGATGGCGAGGATCACTGGAGGCGGGCAGTCCCACTCCCGTGGAGGAAGCTGAGCAGGTCCGGCTCTTGAGCCGGGGGTTCCGCTTGAGGTGGTGATCCGTCATCCACACTGTAATATGTCTGCCAGACACGCACGAGATGCGATCTGCGCCACCACTGGTCATCCAGTAGAGGGAAAGTGAGAAGAGATTCAGGTATTGCAGTCGTCTTGCACCATGGCCAATCGGATAGAGGCAGACCATGTGAGGTTATGGCAGAGCCCACGTGACTCATGGGTGTATGGCGAGAATAGGAGAGGGCCCAGAACAGAGCCCTGGGGGACACCAGTGGTGAGAGCGCGTGGTGAGGAGGCAGATTCTCAGCCACGCCACCTGGTAGGAGCGACCTGGTCAGGTAGGACGCCAATCCAAGCGTGGGCCGCGCCGGAGATGCCCTTCTCGGAGAGGAGTGGAGAGGAGGATCTGATGGTTCACAGTATGAAGGCAGCCGATAGGTCTAGAAGGGATGAGAGCAGAGGAGAGAGTTAGCTTTAGCAGTG
>NW_025762691.1:0-1342 GCF_021184085.1 Oncorhynchus gorbuscha
TTGGGGAGCTAGAGAGACTCAGGGGGTCAGCTGAGGTCCAGCAGCAGGTGTTATTGGGGGAGCTGAGAGAGACTCCAGTGAGGGTCGAGCAGGGGTCCAGCAGCAGGTGTCATTGGGGAGCTAGAGAGACTCCAGTGGAGTCCAGCTGGGGTCCAGTAGCAGGTGTCATTGGGGAGCTAGAGAGCTCCAGTGGGGATGCTGGGGTCAGCAGCAGGTGTCACTGAGGAGCTAGAAGAACTCAGTGGGTCCAGCTAGGGTCAGAGCAGGTGTCATTGAGGAGCTAGAGAAGTAAGGTAGCTATCAATAATAATAATAATAATAATAATAATATAGCCAGTCCAGCAGACGCTTATTGGGATCCAGCGACTCACAGTCATGTGTGCATACATTCTACGTATGGGTGGTCCAGGGGATCGAACCCACTATCCTGGCGTTACAAAGCGCATGCTCCACCAGCTGAAGCCACAGGACCACAATGACACCTGCTACTGGACCCCAGCTGTGGGGGATTGATGTAACAACCTGTTTTATCATCGGGGAGCTAGAGAGACTCCAGTGGGGTCAAGCTGGGGTCCAGTAGCAGGTGTCATTGGGGAGCTAGAGAGACTCCAGTGGGGTCCAGCAGCAGGTGTCACTGGGGAGCTAGAGAGACTCCAGTGGGGTCCAGCTGGGGTCCAGCAGCAGGTGTCATTGGGGAGCTAGAGGGTAAGGTGTCATTGGGGAGCTAGAGAGACTCCAGTGGGGTCAAGCTGGGGTCCAGTAGCAGGTGTCATTGGGGAGCTAGAGAGACTCCGAGTGGGGTCCAGCAGCAGGTGTCATTGGGTAGCTAGAGAGACTCCAGGGAGGCCCAGCTGCAGGTGTCATTGGGGAGCTAGAGAGACTCCAGTGGGGTCGAGCAGGGTCCAGCAGCAGGTGTCATTGGGGAGCTAGAGAGACTCCAGTGGGGTCCAGCAGCAGGTGTCATTGGGGAGCTAGAGAGACTCCAGTGGGGTCGAGCAGGGGTCCAGCAGCAGGTGTCATTGGGGAGCTAGAGAGACTCCAGTGGGGTCGAGCTGGGGTCCAGTAGCAGGTGTCATTGGGGAGCTAGAGAGACTCCAGTGGGGTCCAGCAGCAGGTGTCATTGGGGAGCTAGAGAGACTCCAGTGGGGTCGAGCAGGGGTCCAGCAGCAGGTGTCATTGGGGAGCTAGAGAGACTCCAGTGGGGTCGAGCTGGGGTCCAGTAGCAGGTGTCATTGGGGAGCTAGAGAGACTCCAGTGGGGTCGAGCTGGGGTCCAGTAGCAGGTGTCATTGGGAGGCTAGAGAGACTCCAGTGGGGTCAAGCTGGGGTCCAGCAGCAGGTGT
>NW_025762692.1:0-1342 GCF_021184085.1 Oncorhynchus gorbuscha
ACACATTGTCATAGAGGAAGAGTGAAACATCTCTCTAGAAAGGGAAACACAATAAAGTAAGAAAAATAGAAAGTGGCAGACAAATACAGTTTAAGTCGGAAGTTTTCATACACCTTAGCTAAATACATTTAAACTCAGTTTTTCCACAATCCCTGACATTTAATCCTAGTAAAAATTCCCTGTCTTAGGTCAGTTAGGATCACCACTTTATTTTAAGAATGTGACATGTCAGAATAATAGTAGAGAATTCTTTTTTCAGCTTTAATTTCTTTCATCACATTCCCAGTGGGTCAGGAGTTTACATACACTCAATTAGCATTTGGTAGCATTACCTTTAAATTGTTTAACTTGGGTCAAACGTTTCAGGTAGCTTTCCACAAGTTTCCCACAATAAGTTGGGTGAATTCTGGCTCATTCCTCTTGACAGAGCTGGTGTAACTGAGTCAGGTTTGTTGGCCTCCTTGCTCATACACGCTACTCAGTTTTGCCCACAAATTTTCTATAGGATTGACGTCAGGGCTTTGTGATGGCCACTCCAATACCTTGACTTTGTTGTCCTTAAGCCATTTGCCACAACTTTGGAAGTATGCTTGGGGTCATTGTCCATTTGGAAGACCCATTTGCTGTCACGACTTCCGCCGAAGTCGGTCCCTATCCTTGTTCGGGCGACGTTCGGCAGTCGACGTCATCGGCCTTCTAGCCATCACCGATCCACTTTTAATTTTCCATTTGTTTTGTCTTTGTTTTCTCACACCTGGTTTCAATTCCTCCCCTTTACATGTTCATTATTTAACCCTCTGATTTCCCGCATGTTTGTGTGCGTGTTTGTTTTATTGTTAGGCTGTATCTGATGGCTGGTATTATAATTGCTGGGTTTTGTTGTTACGCCCGTTTAATTAGTGGTACCAGTATCTTTCCAGCACCATAGTATTGTGTTTGTACTGTTGTTTTCTTGAATTAAATACCTTGTCCACACATCTCAGCTCTCCTGCGCCTGACTCTTTTCATCAGTTACCCACAGCCTTGACATTTGTGACCAAGCTTTAACTTCCTGACTGATGTCTTGAGATGTTGCTTCAATATATCCACAGAATTTTCCTCATGATGCCATCTATTATGTGAAGTGCACCAGTCCCTCCAGCATCCTCACAAGGTCCTTTGCTGTTGTTCTGCGATTTGTTTGCACTTTTCGCACCAAAGTACATTCATCTCTAGAAGACAGAACACATCTCCTTCCTGAGCGGTATGACAGCTGCGTGGTCCCATGGTGTTTATACTTGCGTACTATTGTTTGTACAGATGAACGTGGTACCTTCAGGCATTTGGAAATTGCTCCCAAGGA
>NW_025762693.1:0-1341 GCF_021184085.1 Oncorhynchus gorbuscha
TGAAGGCGATGAACTGCATGTGTGGATTATAACACCAACCTCTTCACAAAACATTGTTATTTCCTCTCTTGCATGGCCCACATGAATATAGAATCCCTGCGCAATCCTAGAGTGACTAATAGGATTCAGGTATTGAGAATAGCTTCACCAAGGGCAACCTCAATGGTGGGATTTGAACCGAACACCTCAACACACTTAATCAAGCACTTGAGACCACTCGGCCTGACAACACGTTTGTTAAATGTCTCGATGGGATCGACACATGGCCTTGCCATTGCTCTGCCTAACTTTCATTGATTTCAATCAAGGGTTTACATACAGCAACTACAGATTTTGAAAGTCATTTGCCACTACCAAAATTCAGGATGAGGTGGCCGAGTGGTTAAGGCGATGGACTGCTAATCCATTGTGCTCTGCATGCATGGGTTCGAATCCCATCCTCATCGTGTAACAATTACATTTCTGTGCTTTATTTTGGCACTGGAAGATTTTGACTTTGAACAGCAACTACAGATTTTGAAAGTCATTTGCCACTACCAAAATTCAGGATGAGGTGGCAGAGTGGTTAAGGCGATGGACTGCTAATCCATTGTGCTCTGCATGCATGGGTTCGAATCCCATCCTCATCGTGTAACAATTACATTTCTGTGCTTTATTTTGGCACTGGAAGATTTTTTACATTCACAAACACTGGGAAAATTGCTGACTGCCACAGCGAGAGCACAGGACTTGGTATCTGAGTGGTTAAGGCGATGGACTGCTAATCCATTGTGCTCTGCATGCATGGGTTAGAATCTCATTGTATAACAATTACAATTCTGTGCTTTATTTTGGCACTGGAAGATTTTTGACTTTCACAAACACTGGTAAAAGTGACTGCCACAGGGAGAGCACAGGTGAGTGGGTGAAGGCGATGAACTGCATGTGTGGATTATAACACCAACCTCTTCACAAACTTTTGTTATTTCCTCTCTTACATGGCCCCACATGAATATTGAATCCCTGCGCAATCCTAGAGTGACTAGTAGGATTCAGGTATTGAGAATAGCTTCACCAAGGGCAACCTCAATGGTGGGATTTGAACCGACACCTCAACACACTTAATCAAGCACTTGAGACCACTCGGCCTGACAACACGTTTGTTAAATGTCTCGATGGGATCGACACATGGCCTTGCCAGTGCTCTACCAAACTTTCATTGATTTCAATCTAGGGTTTACAACACGTTTGTTAAATGTCTCGATGGGATCGACACATGGCCTTGCCATTGCTCTGCCTAACTTTCATTGATTTCAATCAAGGGTTTACATACAGCAACTACAGATTTTGAAAGTCATTTGC
>NW_025762694.1:0-1341 GCF_021184085.1 Oncorhynchus gorbuscha
TCCGTTTTGGATAGATAGCTTCTTCCTGCTTGTTGTTTAGTGTGTTCCAGTTTCTCCAGACATCTCCGTTTTGGATAGATAGCTCTTCCCTGTTGTTGTTTGTTTAGTGTGTTCCAGTTTCTCCAGACATCTCCGTTTTGGATAGATAGCTCTTTGTTGTTGTTTGTTTAGTGTGTTCCAGTTTCTCCAGACATCTCCGTTTTGGATAGATAGCTCTTTCCTGTTGTTGTGTTTAGTGTGTTCCAGTTTCTCCAGACATCTCCGTTTTGGATAGATAGCTCTTCCTGTTGTTGTTTAGTGTGTTCCAGTTTCTCCAGACATCTCTGTTTTGGATAGATAGCTCTTCCTGTTGTTGTTTAGTGTGTTCCAGTTTCTCCAGACATCTCCGTTTTGGATAGATAGCTCTTCCTGTTGTTGTTTAGTGTGTTCCAGTTTCTCCAGACATCTCCGTTTTGGATAGATAGCTCTTCGTTGTTGTTTGTTTAGTGTGTTCCAGTTTCTCCAGACATCTCCGTTTTGGATAGATAGCTCTTCCTGTTGTTGTTTAGTGTGTTCCAGTTTCTCCAGACATCTCCGTTTTGGATAGATAGCTCTTTGTTGTTGTTTGTTTAGTGTGTGCCAGTTTCTCCATACATCTCCATTTTGGATAGATAGCTCTTCCTGTTGTTGTTTGTTTAGTGTGTTCCAGTTTCTCCAGACATCTCCGTTTTGGATAGATAGCTATTCCTGTTGTTTGTTTAGTGTGTTCCAGTTTCTCCAGACATCTCCGTTTTGGATAGATAGCTCTTCCTGTTGTTGTTTAGTGTGTTCCAGTTTCTCCAGACATCTCCGTTTTGGATAGATAGCTCTTTGTTGTTGTTTGTTTAGTGTGTTCCAGTTTCTCCAGACATCTCCGTTTTGGATAGATAGCTCTTCCTGTTGTTGTTTGTTTAGTGTGTTCCAGTTTCTCCAGACATCTCCGTTTTGGATAGATAGCTCTTCCTGTTGTTGTTTGTTTAGTGTGTTCCAGTTTCTCCAGACATCTCCGTTTTGGATAGATAGCTCTTCCTGTTGTTGTTTAGTGTGTTCCAGTTTCTCCAGACATCTCCGTTTTGGATAGATAGCTCTTCCTGTTGTTGTTTAGTGTGTTCCAGTTTCTCCAGACATCTCCGTTTTGGATAGATAGCTCTTCGTTGTTGTTTAGTGTGTTCCAGTTTCTCCATACATCTCCGTTTTGGATAGATAGCTCTTCCTGTTGTTGTTTGTTTAGTGTGTTCCAGTTTCTCCAGACATCTCCGTTTTGGATAGATAGCTCTTCGTTGTTGTTTGTTTAGTGTGTTCCAGTTTCTCCAGACATCTCCG
>NW_025762695.1:0-1339 GCF_021184085.1 Oncorhynchus gorbuscha
CACTACTAAAGGTACTGATAAACACCACTACTAAAGGTTACTGATAAACACCACTACTAAAGGTGCTGATAAACACCACTACTAAAGGTACTGATAAACACCACTACTAAAGGTACTGATAAACACCACTACTAAAGGTACTGATAAACACCACTACTAAAGGTACTGATAAACACCACTACTAAAGGTACTGATTAACACCACTACTGAAGATACTGATAAACACCACTACTAAAGGTACTGATAAACACCACTACTAAAGGTACTGATAAACACCACTACTAAAGGTACTGATAAACATCACTACTAAAGGTACTGATAAACACCACTACTGAAGATACTGATAAACACCACTACTAAAGGTACTGATAAACACCACTACTAAAGGTACTGATAAACACCACTACTAAAGGTACTGATAAACACCACTACTAAAGGTACTGATAAACACCACTACTAAAGGTACTGATAACCACCACTACTACTGATAAACACCACTACTAAAGGTACTGATAAACATATACTAAGGTGCATTCGCTTACAGCGTCAAGCACTAAAAGTGCCTGTCAACACACTACTAAAGGTACTGATAAACACCACTACTAAAGGTACTGATAAACACCACTGATGAACACCACTACTAAAGGTACTGATAAACACCACTACTACTGATAAACACCACTACTAAAGGTACTGATAAAAACACCACTACTAAAGGTACTGATAAACATCACTACTAAAGGTACTGATAAACACCACTACTAAAGGTACTGATAAACACCACTACTACTGATGAACACCACTACTAAAGGTACTGATAAACACCACTACCAAAAGGTACTGATAAACACCACTACTAAAGGTACTGATAAACATCAATTACTAAAGGTACTGATAAACACCACTACTAAAGGTACTGATAAACACCACTACTAAAGGTACTGATAAACATCACTACTAAAGGCAATTGATAAACACCACTACTAAAGGTACTGATAAACATCACTATTAAAGGTACTGATAAACATCCACTACTACTGATAAACACCACTACTGAAGGTACTGATAAACATCACTACTAAAGGTACTGGATAAACATCACTACTAAAGGTACTGATAAACACCACTACTACTGATGAACACCACTACTAAAGGTACTGATAAACATCACTACTAAAGGTACTGATAAACACCACTACTAAAGGTACTGATAAACACCACTACTAAAGGTACCGCTAAGCACCATTACAAAAGGTACTGATAAACACTAATTACTAAAGGTACTGATAACACCACTACTAAAGGTACTGATAAACACCACTACTAAAGGTACTGATAA
>NW_025762696.1:0-1336 GCF_021184085.1 Oncorhynchus gorbuscha
TCTACAGTGCCTTGCGAAAGTATTCGGCCCCCTTGAACTTTGCGACCTTTTGCCACATTTCAGGCTTCAAACATAAAGATATAAAACTGTATTTTTTTGTGAAGAATCAACAAGTGGGACACAATCATGAAGTGGAACAGACATTTATTGGATATTTCAAACTTTTTTAACAAATCAAAAACTGAAAAATTGGGCATGCAAAATTATTCAGCCCCTTTACTTTCAGTGCAGCAGAAGTTCCAGAAGTTCAATGAGGAATCTGAATGATCCAATGTAAATGGATAAACCTAAATAAACCCGTGGCTGGCCCCGAGGGAGAACATCGCCGGAGGATGGAGGTAGCCATCCACACTCTTCGGGGGACTCCCTGAGTAACGCCTGGAACCCTCTCCTCCCGTTCCAGAAACCCAGGGAGTCCCTGAGGTACCTCGCTGAGGTGACATTGTCCATGTACCTCTCCAGAAAGGCCCTCACCTCTTCATCTTTCACATGCGGATTGTACATGGTTACGGTGACCACCCTGAAGTTGTTCTTCGCCAGGCTGGTCACCGCATAATGGCACAGGGGTCCCGTTTTCTCCGCTTCCTTTGCCATCTTCATTACTTCGTCATGTTTTTCTTCTTTGTGAAACGTCACATCGAAAGCCTTCTCATTCGGGTTCCCTTGAAGGCAGAGCACTTCCTTCACCTCTATCCTGAGGCATCCCATCAAAATGGTCCTTCCAAATGTCTCTCTACTCCACAGCTCCATCTCCTTTTCAGTCCAGGCAAATCGTAAGGTATTTGCCATACCAATCCACGGAAACGATCTTGTTTGCTTGTATTGATTCATTTAAAAAAATAAGCTCTCTTCAGAAAGAAGTTTCAACCTGAAATGAAAAACATCTTTAAAAGGAAACGGTGGAGCAACTAAAGGTGTTGACTCTCCACATCTATAAAGACAACTGGAGAACCTGGACCAGCTCAGGTGAAACACCTTCCCACTAACGAGATGGACAATCCAGCACAGGTGTAACACATACTGACTAACGAGGTGACACCAATCAGTGCGTTCTACGCGCTAACGAGATAGACGTGCTAAAGTCCAACCTCAAAACATAAATGGAAAAACCAAAGCCTGTATCACCTTCCCCCTTAAGACAACAAACATATCCTATATTTTTTTGGGACACGTTTGCTCACCACCAACAGAAAACAACTTCCATTTCACATTATAAACAACTACAATGCTTCACCTTCACCAATATAAACATGGTGTCTACTGGCTGTCAACAATTAAAAACAAGAAAAAACACCTATTCCTAAATAATAATAAACAATCATGTTATTTTTTCTCC
>NW_025762697.1:0-1333 GCF_021184085.1 Oncorhynchus gorbuscha
CAGGGTTTGGGAAACACAATGGAGAGAATGCTTGATCATGAATGACTGTTTTCTGGGGTTCGTTGACTGGTGTATTTCATCTGTGGTTACTAACCGTGCTGGTCTTGGAGTTACTTTAGTATTTTTCCCAGTTGAACTGAGATTAAATTAGTACTGCCAAATCACTACAATAATGAAGGGTGCATGCAGGGGATCCCTTTTCTATCTGAGCCTATGATATCAATATACTGTACCTGGGCAAGATGGTTCATAAACACACACATCACACTTCACTGATAGAGGTTACAGCCCTCTCTCCTCTCACACCACACTTCACTGATAGAGGTTACAGCCCTCTCTCCTCTCACCATACACTTCACTGATAGAGGTTACAGCCCTCTCTCCTCTCACACCACACTTCACTGATAGAGGTTACAGCCCTCTCTCCTCTCACCATACACTTCACTGATAGAGGTTACAGCCCTCTCTCCTCTCACACCACACTTCACTGATAGAGGTTACAGCCCTCTCTCCTCTCACCATACACTTCACTGATAGAGGTTACAGCCCTCTCTCCTCTCACCATACACTTCACTGATAGAGGTTACAGCCCTCTCTCCTCTCACATCACACTTCACTGATAGAGGTTACAGCCCTCTCTCCTCTCACACCACACTTCACTGATAGAGGTTACAGCCCTCTCTCCTCTCACACCACACTTCACTGATAGAGGTTACAGCCCTCTCTCCTCTCACACCACACTTCACTGATAGAGGTTACAGCCCTCTCTCCTCTCACATCACGCTTCACTGATAGAGGTTACAGCCCTCTCTACTCTCAGAGTAGACTTCACTGATAGAGGTTACAGCCCTCTCTCCTCTCACATCACACTTCACTGATAGAGGTTACAGCCCTCTCTACTCTCAGAGTAGACTTCACTGATAGAGGTTACAGCCCTCTCTCCTCTCAGAGTAGACTTCACTGATAGAGGTTACAGCCCTCTCTCCTCTCACAGCAGACTTCACTGATAGAGGTTACAGCCCTCTCTCCTCTCACATCATATTTCACTGATAGAGGTTACAGCCCTCTCTTCTCTCACACCACACTTCACTGATAGAGGTTACAGCCCTCTCTCCTCTCACACCACACTTCACTGATAGAGGTTACAGCCCTCTCTCCTCTCACATCACACTTCACTGATAGAGGTTACAGCCCTCTCTCCTCTCACATCACACTTCACTGATAGAGCTTACAGCCCTCTCTCCTCTCACATCATATTTCACTGATAGAGGTTACAGCCCTCTCTCCTCTCACACCACACTTCACTGATAGAGGTTACAGCCCTCTCTCCTCT
>NW_025762698.1:0-1330 GCF_021184085.1 Oncorhynchus gorbuscha
TTTCTTTCTTTGCTTTCTTGCTTTTTCTTTTCGCTTTCTTTCGCTTCTTTCTTTCTTTGCTTTTCTTTGCTTTTCTTTCTGCTTTTCGCTTTCTTTTCTGCTTTCTTTTCGCTTTTCTTTCGCTTCTCTTTTTGCTTTTCTTCTTTTCTTTTTCGCTTCTTTTGCTTTTTCGCTTTTCTTTCTTTTCTTCGCTTTTTCGTTTCGCTTTCGTTTCGCTTCTTTCGCTTTTTCGCTTTCTTTCTTCTCGCTTTCTCTTCTGCTTTTTCGCTTTCTTCTTCGCTTTCTTTCGCTTTTCCTTCTTGCTTTCTTTCGCTCTTTGCTTTCTTTCTTTTCCGCTTTCTTTCGCTTTTTCGCTTTTTCGCTTTCTTCGCTTTTCGCTTTCTTCGCTCTTCGCTTTTCTTCGCTTTCGCTTCGCTTCTCTCGCTTTGCTTTCGCTTTTGCGCCTTTCTTTCTCTTCTCTCTCCGCTCTCGCTATCTTTCCGCTCTCGCTCTTCCCGCTCTCTTCTTGCTTCTTTCTCTCTGCTTTCTCGCTTTCTCGCTCTCTCTTTTCTTTCTTCGCTTTCCTTCTCGCTCTTCTCTTCGCTTTCTCTTTCTTCGCTTCTCTTCTGTTTTCTTTCGTTTCCGTTTCTTGCTTTCTTCGTTTTCTTCTAGTTTTCTTCGTAGTTCTTTCTTTTTCTTTCTCTCTTCTCGTTTCTTTTTCTTGCTTCTGCTTTTTTTCTTCGTTTGCTTTTCTTTCGTTTTCTGTCTTCTTTCTTTCGCTTCTGCTTTTCGTTTCCGTCTTTTTCGTTTTCTTCGCTTTTCTTCGCTTTCTTTCTCTGTTTTCTTTCGCTTTTCGCTTTTTTTCGTTTTCTTTTTTTCTTTCTTTTCAGTTTTCTGCTTTTCTGCTTCCGCTTTTTCTGCTTTCTCTTCCGCTTTCCGCTTTCTTCGTTTTTCGCTTTCTTCCGCTTTTCGCGTTTCTTTGCTTTCGCTTTCTTCTGCTTTTCGCTTTCGTTTTCTGTTTTTCTTTCGCTTTCTCGCTTTCTTTGCTTTCGCTTTTTCGCTTTCTCTTCTTTCGCTTTCTTTGCCTTCCGCTTTTCTCTCGCTTTCGCTTTCGCTTTGCTTTCTTCTCGCTTCTCGCTTTCTTTGCTCTTTCCTTTGCTTTCTTTCTCTTCTTCGCTTCTCGCTCTTTCTTCGTCTTTCGCTTTCTCTTCTTCGTCTTTCTTTCGCTTTCTTTTTCTTTCGCGCTTTCTTTCTTCTTTCCTTTCTCTTCTTCGCTTTCTCTCGCTTTCTTTCTTCGCTTTCGCTTCTCTCGCTTTCCCGTTTCTTTCTTTCTGTTTCTTTCGCGTTTCTT
>NW_025762699.1:0-1330 GCF_021184085.1 Oncorhynchus gorbuscha
AAGGTCAACATGTGAAACTGCAAATGTAACATGTTTTTGTTGTTGTTGTAAAGGATAGGTTGAATATGTTTACAATCCCTCTACTCCAAATGTTTGAAACTGAAACTTTGTTGCTGAGGCTTACACAGAGGTTTCACCAGATGAAAACAGCATTTATCCATGTTGTTAATAGTGTCATTTAGCTGTATAAATGGTGTCACTTAGCTGTGTAAATAGTGTCACTTAGCAGTGTAAATAGTGTCACTTAGCTGTGTAAATAGTGTCACTTAGCTGTATAAATAATGTGTTACTTAACTATTGTAGCGGTTTCAGGGATTGTGTGGTGGATGGGACGGTATGTGTCTGCGAGGTTGCTTTGTTTTCTGGATGTCAAGACCAATGTGAAGTATTCCCCAAAGGCAGGACCATGGACAGCTCAGGGGAAACCTCTAGACTGCAGCAGAACAGCCACACCTGTCTCCAGTTGTGATCAGAGCCAAACTGCAGACAGGTGAAACCAATCAGGGCCTCTACTACCGTGCCCTGTTTTTTTTAGTCTTTTCTTTGACCCCGGCAGGGGAAGGAGTAGGAGGTTATTGGGGAGAGAGAACTTACGGTGGAGAAGGAGGTTTACCGGAAGAAAGGAACTGATGAGTTCAGCAATGATTGAACCCCCAAAGACCAAGATTAGAGGATCTTCCACTGGTGACAAAGTGTTTACTCTGTTTGTTTATAGTTTGGTAGAAATGGAACTCTGTCGACCTCTGATAATAAAACACTTGAACCCTTCGCTTGGACTGGTGGTGTGTGTTTATGTGTAAACCAGGCCTTACAGAGATCTTGGCACCGAAACCGCCACATTGTGTAAATAGTGTGTCACTTAGCTGTGCAGATTTTGTCCTCTGAATACACTGAAAGTTATCCATCAGTTGAATGACACACAGATCCGACCCTTCTCTTAACAGGCCAGTTGACACGGATTCATCATCCTGGTTCTATCTGCTTTTACATTTCATCCATTATTTATCTAGTCTGTGTTTTGGCACCAAAACTGTATCATAAAGTGTCTTTTTACATCAAAGGAATACGAGCACGATCCTGCCAAGTGTTCCCACTCTAAGGTATGGCAGTCCCATGCAGCAGCATGACAAGAAATCTGTTATTTTAGAAAATCAGCACCACACCAAAGGTGATCACCCTGGGATGTGTAACACAGCTGTCAATGAAGGCAGGATCCCAGCAGAAGAGGAAATATACAGAGTAATGTACCGATAAATGTACCGATATTAGGAGGAACCCAGGCTAAACATGACATACTTGTGAGTCATTGTATTGTGAGTGATGGAGTCAT
>NW_025762700.1:0-1328 GCF_021184085.1 Oncorhynchus gorbuscha
TGCGGGTAGAGTGGTGGTTATGTTCAGGTAGAGTGGTGGTTATGTTCACGTAGAGTGGTGGTTATGTTCGGGTAGAGTGGTGGTTATGTTCACGTAGAGTGGTGGTTATGTTCACGTAGAGTGGTGGTTATGTTCGGGTAGAGTGGTGGTTATGTTAAGGTAGAGTGGTGGTTATGTTAAGGTAGAGTGGTGGTTATTTGTGGGTAGAGTGGTGGTTATGTTCACGTAGAGTGGTGGTTATGTTCAGGTAGAGTGGTGGTTATGTTCACATAGAGTGGTGGTTATGTTCAGGTAGAGTGGTGGTTGTGCGGGTAGAGTGGTGGTTATGTTCAGGTAGAGTGGTGGTTATGTGCGGGTAGAGTGGTGGTTATGTTCAGGTAGAGTGGTGGTTATGTTCAGGTAGAGTGGTGGTTATGTTCGGGTAGAGTGGTGGTTATGTTCACGTAGAGTGGTGGTTATGTTCAGGTAGAGTGGTGGTTATGTTCGGGTAGAGTGGTGGTTATGTTCAGGTAGAGTGGTGGTTATGTTCAGGTAGAGTGGTGGTTATGTTCACGTAGAGTGGTGGTTATGTTCAGGTAGAGTGGTGGTTGTGCGGGTAGAGTGGTGGTTATGTTCACGTAGAGTGGTGGTTATGTTCACGTAGAGTGGTGGTTATGTTCAGGTAGAGTGGTGGTTATGTGCGGGTAGAGTGGTGGTTATGTTCAGGTAGAGTGGTGGTTATGTTCACGTAGAGTGGTGGTTATGTTCGGGTAGAGTGGTGGTTATGTTCACGTAGAGTGGTGGTTATGTTCACGTAGAGTGGTGGTTATGTTCGGGTAGAGTGGTGGTTATGTTAAGGTAGAGTGGTGGTTATGTTAAGGTAGAGTGGTGGTTATTTGTGGGTAGAGTGGTGGTTATGTTCACGTAGAGTGGTGGTTATGTTCAGGTAGAGTGGTGGTTATGTTCACATAGAGTGGTGGTTATGTTCAGGTAGAGTGGTGGTTGTGCGGGTAGAGTGGTGGTTATGTTCAGGTAGAGTGGTGGTTATGTTCAGGTAGAGTGGTGGTTATGTGCGGGTAGAGTGGTGGTTATGTTCAGGTAGAGTGGTGGTTATGTTCAGGTAGAGTGGTGGTTATGTTCAGGTAGAGTGGTGGTTATTTGCGGGTAGAGTGGTGGTTATGTTCACGTAGAGTGGTGGTTATGTTCAGGTAGAGTGGTGGTTATGTTCACATAGAGTGGTGGTTATGTTCAGGTAGAGTGGTGGTTGTGCGGGTAGAGTGGTGGTTATGTTCAGGTAGAGTGGTGGTTATGTTCAGGTAGAGTGGTGGTTATGTGCGGGTAGAGTGGTG
>NW_025762701.1:0-1327 GCF_021184085.1 Oncorhynchus gorbuscha
ATAATTTCCGATCAAATCAAATCAAATCAAATTTATTTATATAGCCCTTCGTACATCAGCTGATATCTCAAAGTGCTGTACAGAAACCCAGCCTAAAACCCCAAACAGCAAACAATGCAGGTGTAAAATTTGAATGAGAACAGTCCTCTTTATAAAGCCTCTCACAGTTTCAAGTCAGAATAAGAGGTTTCCTTATTTCTCAAATGTCAAATTTCAAAGTTTTAAAGGTTAAGTTCAGGTATTAACTATGAATGTTTAGGTTAGGGTTAAGTTTAGGCATTATCTCTGAATTCGTAAGGTTAGGCATTCATTCAGAATGCTTAAGGTAAGGGTTAACGTGTGTGATAGGCTTTAAAAACGACAACTTTTTAACGCTGGATCCAAACATGAAACCTTTTAACCCGAGGCAGATGTTACCGTCCACTCTAGCACTCACTGTTGCCCCTAGTGGCCTTTTCCACGTCATCGCCTGACGTTCTCAGACATGGATGGACGTCAAATAATGACACGTAACACGGTTGACCTGCCAATCATAAACACTGCATTCATCTCTCTATCTTACCTGACTTTGAATTGTTCAGGTCTAGTTTAAAAATATTTTTACACATTCAGATATTCTTAGAAGGTATTTCTACAAGAATCGCACACTTTCCAAGAAGTTTATGAAACAGTAGATGTGTGATTATTAGGAAACAGCACTAGTGTGGAACCCACAGTGATTTGCTACTTCCCAGTGTTTAGATACAAGGACAAACCTGGAAATGTTTGTCCTTTTCACCACTCATCTAAAACTCAAGACACATCTGGCCACACAGTCAGTTGAATGTTACTGATAGTCCGTAGAGTGTCTACAGATGGACCCATGTACAGACTATCTAAATAAATTGTTACCACACATCTATCTCAGCTAGAAACATGTTTGGACTAGTTACTACATAAGTAAACTAACTGAGGTTGAAACACGTTATAGTTGATGATGCCTTAAATTGGTCATTCCCACTTCAGTTCTGGTGAAACAGTGTCAACAGTAATCGAGAGACCAGGATGAGTTTACAATGACACATATTTAAATATATACAGACATACATACAAAGTACAAACATGCACACAGGGGCTTGAGCTCCCTTAATTGTTGGAAGCTGTTGGTTGGGCTCTCTGTTTTTCTCCTGCAAATAGCCTGGACCTTTCATACTACTGTATGTGTGTGTGTGTCCTGGGACATCCTTAAGATTACGCTGACTCTCCTCCTCCATGTGTGATATGGGCAAATCGATATGCAACAGAAGTCTAATACCTTAATCCACAATGTCTCACAGGCAAACAGCCT
>NW_025762702.1:0-1325 GCF_021184085.1 Oncorhynchus gorbuscha
TCAAAAATGTAAACCTGTTCACTTTCATTATGGGGTATTGTGTATAGATTGAGGAAAACAAATATCTAATCCATTTTAGAATACAGCTGTAACGTAACAAAATGTGGAAAAAGTCAAGGAGTCTGAACACTTTCCGAATGCACTGTAGATGTACCTGTGGTGGTGGTATAGATGTAGTTATATACCTGTGGTGGTATAGATGTAGTTATATACCTGTGGTGGTATAGATGTAGTTATATACATGTGGTGGTGGTATAGATGTAGTTATATACATGTGGTGGTGGTATAGATGTAGTTATATACCTGTGGTGGTGGTATAGATGTAGTTATATACATGTGGTGGTGGTATAGATGTAGTTATATACATGTGGTGGTGGTGTAGATGTAGTTATATACATGTGGTGGTGGTGTAGATGTAGTTACATACCTGTGGTGGTGGTATAGATGTAGTTATATACCTGTGGTGGTATAGATGTAGTTATATACATGTGGTGGTGGTATAGATGTAGTTATATACATGTGGTGGTGGTATAGATGTAGTTATATACATGTGGTGGTGGTATAGATGTAGTTATATACCTGTGGTGGTGGTGGTATAGATGTAGTTATATACCTGTGGTGGTGGTGGTATAGATGTAGTTATATACCTGTGGTGGTGGTGGTATAGATGTAGTTATATACCTGTGGTGGTGGTGGTATAGATGTAGTTATATACCTGTGGTGGTGGTATAGATGTAGTTATATACATGTGGTGGTGGTGGTATAGATGTAGATATATACACATGGTGATGGTGTAGATGGTGTAGATGTAGTTGACCTCCACTCTCCGATGATAGCGGGTGAAAGGCAGTGGTTCGGGTGGTTGATGTCCTTGATGATCTTTATGGCCTTCCTGTAACATCGGGTGGTGTAGGGTGTCCTGAGGGCAGGTAGTTTGCCCCCGGTGATGCGTTGTGCAGACCTCACTACCCTCTGAGAGCCTTACGGTTGAGGGCGGAGCAGTTGCCGTACCAGGCGGTGATACAGCCCCGCCAGGATGCTCTCGCTTTCTGGGTAAAGGGTTAGCCCACCTAACCCACTCCCGCTCCAGGGTAAAGGGTTAGCAACCCTAACCCACTCCCGCTCTGGGTAAAGGTTTAGGGCTGCTTACCCCTAACCTCCCGCTCTGGGTAAAGGGGTTAGAGACTAGCCACCCCTAACCCACTCCCGCTCTGGGTAAGGGTTAGCCACCTAACCCACTCCCGCTCTGGGTAAAGGATTATCACTAACCCACTCGCTCTGGGTAAGGGTTAGGGTTAGCCACCCTAACCCACTCCCGCTGTACT
>NW_025762703.1:0-1325 GCF_021184085.1 Oncorhynchus gorbuscha
AAGGAGGTGTAGCTCAGTGGTAGAGCGCATGCTTTGCATGTATGAGGTCCTGGGTTCAATCCCCAGCTTCTCCATGTTTTTTGCAAAGACCCAACTTCTACTTTCCAGACATGTTGAAATTCTAAGCAGGAAACAGAGATGTGCTAAATAATTTGGTCTTTTAATCTGAAGAACATGCGTTCAATCCCTGTTAGTACATTTATAGAACAGAAGTGGCATGGTTGCCAACTTTTATGGCATCATTTTCAAAAACTGAAGTTCATGTTTTCGATCCCTGTCCGTACCTGTTTTAAGAATTGCTGCTATCATTTCATTGTAGTTTCAATGGAGTGGTGTATATATAAAGTACAGTGTATTGATATTGCGTTTTATCTGCAAATTAAATGGGATGGAAGCTCAGAGGGGAGTGCATGCTATATATGTATGAGGTCCTTTCTCCACTGAGTTTGTGTGCCAAATTCACATTTGCACAACTACTACTTTCCAGAATGTTGATATATATATATATATATATATATTGCAGTATAGGGTGGCATGGTGGCCAAGTGGTAAGGCGTCGGTCTCGTAAACCGAAGACCATGGGTTCAAATCCCATCCGTGCCTTTATAGAAAAGGCTTCAAATTCCATGGAAATTTACATTAATTGGAGGACTTTGTAGAAGAATCATGTTGTATCAATATTTGAATACAACTGTTATATTAAGGGGAAGTAGAGCCAGTTTTCCCCGAACAAGATGGCGTCTAGGCCTCAACTGTTTTTGAGTTATGGCCATTTATCTGGGATTAAAGGTCCAAAATAAAAATAGAGAAATTATTTTTCCACTTCACGTCAAAGTCAAGGAGCCTCCGGTGTCAATAAAAAAAGAACCAGCCATTTATCTATCGTCATTTAAGAGAAATCGTACAACGACAGATTGGTGATGTTCATGGATAGGTGTTTTTTTTCAACGGTTACAGATCCAGTTGCAGGGTGTTCTTACGAATCTTTTTAAAGTGTGCTGCGGAGCTCTGCGAGATTTCTGTGATTTTCTATGATTTTCTGAAATAACACACACTCACTAAACCCTCCGTAAATAACTCAGTTCTTAACGTAAAGACTTAAAACTCAGAATTCTGTAAAGGCATACCCCAATCAGGATATGAGTTTATTTATAGCTTCCTGTGCCAACCGGAAGTGCCTTAAATGGTGTCACAGTGGCAGTTTCCAAGGGTTAAAAAGGTCAGATCTTTTCAAAACTTCATATGTGTGATTAAGCAACCCCCATAAACTGTAAGTCAGTCATTTCTCCCAACAGATGTCAAAGAAAAGCTCTCTCTCACACACA
>NW_025762704.1:0-1325 GCF_021184085.1 Oncorhynchus gorbuscha
TGCGGTAGGTGGTGGTCAGTGTCGGTAGGTGGTGGTCAGTGCGGTAGGTGGTGGTCAGTGCGGTAGGTGGTGGTCAGTGTGGTAGGTGGTGGTCAGTGCGGTAGGTGGTGGTCAGTGCGGTAGGTGGTGGTCAGTGCGGTAGGTGGTGGTCAGTGCGGTAGGTGGTGGTCAGTGCGGTAGGTGGTGGTCAGTGCGGTAGGTGGTGGTCAGTGCGGTAGGTGGTGGTCAGTGCGGTAGGTGGTGGTCAGTGCGGTAGGTGGTGGTCAGTGCGGTAGGTGGTGGTCAGTGCGGTAGGTGGTGGTCAGTGCGGTAGGTGGTGGTCAGTGCGGTAGGTGGTGGTCAGTGCGGTAGGTGGTGGTCAGTGTGGTAGGTGGTGGTCAGTGTGGTAGGTGGTGGTCAGTGTGGTAGGTGGTGGTCAGTGTGGTAGGTGGTGGTCAGTGTGGTAGGTGGTGGTCAGTGTGGTAGGTGGTGGTCAGTGTGGTAGGTGGTGGTCAGTGTGGTAGGTGGTGGTCAGTGTGGTAGGTGGTGGTCAGTGTGGTAGGTGGTGGTCAGTGTGGTAGTTGGTGGTCAGTGTGGTAGTTGGTCAGTGTGGTAGTTGGTCAGTGTGGTAGTTGGTCAGTGTGGTAGTTGGTCAGTGTGGTAGTTGGTCAGTGTGGTAGTTGGTCAGTGTGGTAGTTGGTTAGTGTGGTGGTGGTGGTCAGTGTGGTAGGTGGTCAGTGTGGTAGCGGTCAGTGTGGTGGCGGTCAGTGTGGTCAGTGTGGTAGGTGGTCAGTGTGGTAGGTGGTCAGTGCGGTAGGTGGTCAGTGTGGTCAGTGCGGTAGGTGGTCAGTGTGGTCAATGCGGTAGGTGGTCAGTGCGGTAGGTGGTCAGTGCGGTAGGTGGTCAGTGTGGTAGGTGGTCAGTGTGGTAGGTGGTCAGTGTGGTCAGTGTGGTGGCGGTCAGTGTGGTAGGTGGTCAGTGCGGTAGGTGGTGGTCAGTGTGGTAGTGGTCAGTGTGGTAGGTGGTCAGTGTGGTAGGTGGTCAGTGTGGTAAGTGGTGGTCAGTGTGGTAGGTGGTCAGTGTGGTAGGTGGTGGTCAGTGTGGTAGGTGGTGGTCAGTGTGGTAGGTGGTGGTCAGTGCGGTAGGTGGTGGTCAGTGTGGTAGGTGGTCAGTGCGGTGGGTGGTCAGTGCGGTAGGTGGTCAGTGTGGTAGGTGGTGGTCAGTGTGGTAGGTGGTGGTCAGTGTGGTAGGTGGTCAGTGCGGTAGGTGGTCAGTGCGGTAGGTGGTGGTCAGTGCGGTAGGTGGTGGTCAGTGCGGTAGGTGGTGGTCAGTGCGGTAGGTGGTGG
>NW_025762705.1:0-1325 GCF_021184085.1 Oncorhynchus gorbuscha
TATGTCTGAGTTTGTAAGGTGAGCGTGTTAAAGGATAATACTCTGCCACAGACAGGGTGATATGTCTGAGTTTGTAAGGGAGCGTGTTAAAGGATACTACTCTGCCACAGACAGGGTGATATGTCTGAGTTTGTAAGGGAGCGTGTTAAAGGATAATACTCTGCCACAGACAGGGTGATATGTCTGAGTTTGTAAGGTGGAGTGTTAAAGGATAATACTCTGCCACAGACAGGGTGATATGTCTGAGTTTGTAAGGGAGCGTGTTAAAGGATAATACTCTGCCACAGACAGGGTGATATGTCTGAGTTTGTAAGGTGGAGTGTTAAAGGATAATACTCTGCCACAGACAGGGTGATATGTCTGAGTTTGTAAGGGAGCGTGTTAAAGGATACTACTCTGCCACAGACAGGGTGATATGTCTGAGTTTGTAAGGGAGCGTGTTAAAGGATAATACTCTGCCACAGACAGGGTGATATGTCTGAGTTTGTAAGGTGGAGTGTTGAGATATGCTCTGCCACAGACAGGTGACCTGTCTGAGTTTGTAAGGGGGCGTGTTAAAGGATAATACTCTGCCACAGACGGGGTGATATGTCTGAGTTTGTAAGGAGCGTGTTAAAGGATAATACTCTGCCACAGACAGGGTGATATGTCTGAGTTTGTAAGGGGAGTGTTAAAGGATATGCTCTGCCACGAACAGGGTGATATGTCTGAGTTTGTAAGGGAGCGTGTTAAAGGATACTACTCTGCCACAGACAGGGTGATATGTCTGAGTTTGTAAGGAGCGTGTTAAAGGATAATACTCTGCCACAGACAGGGTGATATGTCTGAGTTTGTAGGTGGAGTGTTAAAGGATAATACTCTGCCTGGCAGACAGGGGTGATATGTCAGGTTTGTAGGGAGCGTGTTAAGGATAATACTCTGCCACAGACAGGGTGATATGTCTGAGTTTGTAAGGGAACGCCACAGACAGGGTGATATGTCTGAGTTTGTAAGGGAGCGTGTTAAAGGATAATACTCTGCCACAGACAGGGTGATATGTCTGAGTTTGTAAGGTGGAGTGTTAAAGGATAATACTCTGCCACAGACAGGGTGATATGTCTGAGTTTGTAAGGGAGCGTGTTAAAGGATAATACTCTGCCACAGACAGGGTGATATGTCTGAGTTTGTAAGGGAGCGTGTTAAAGGATAATACTCTGCCACAGACAGGGTGATATGTCTGAGTTTGTAAGGTGGAGTGTTAAAGGATAATACTCTGCCACAGACAGGGTGATATGTCTGAGTTTGTAAGGGAGCGTGTTAAAGGATAATACTCTGCCACAGACAGG